>NC_088713.1:5643788-5944288 GCF_963576615.1 Watersipora subatra
CATGAGGACGGCAACAAATACAACACACCAATGCACAACAAATACAATAGTTTATGACAGTTCAGCAAATGTAACAATGTACAAGCTAGCAATATGAAGCAATGAAGCATTTGTCAAAACTAAATTAAATAAAGTTTGTAAATAAATCTGGTTAACATGGCAAGTATCTATACAAGACTTGCACAAAGATACTCCATAAGTGACTCCACTCAATCTTCAGCTCGCTCTCGCTCATCACTGATGTATACAGACAACTTGTGCACATATCCAGAGACAGCTTCGCGGAGAGCAAATAACTTTGTTCTAAATCTATATCTGTTAGATGGAATATACTGTCTGAAGCTGAGCTGTCCTTTCCTCTAAGCCTGCAAGCTTTTATTCATATATATAAATTTACGATACAACTAAACATAATATAACCAGTCACATATCATGGCAAAAATATATTCAAACTTGATCAATTTATTGCCAGCAGGCTGTTCAAAATTGTCAGCAAAATGCGGAGTAAAAAGTAAATTTGCTTCTATTTTTCTTGCAATTTCTAAATTTATTAAAAATCAGTGTAGATAATAAAGAATTGTGGACGGGTTAGACAACAGATTAGGCTTTTTGAGAATACCTATATGCAAAACTAAATCAATTACTCACCTAACATATTTACCATCATCAGGTTCTGACGTATCACAATGTTTTTGAAGGTCATATTTATTGGTTTCGTTAAATATAAGATTTACACAATGACCGATGTTATAAAAAGCTTTGAATAATAAAAAGCACCTACCCGTTTAACAATTCAATCTTTTACTCTTGCCAAACTGTCAGCAAAATGTAATTATTTTGGTTTAAAGTCGGCTCCTCTTTGAAATCTCTAAATACTCCCTGTTTCATCGCCGATAATTTTGAATATTGCGTAATATTGCATGTTATGCATAATATGCATACTACTGCATATTATGCAAATTGTTGCACATGCAAATTAGGCATCATTTATAGCCTCAATACAGTAGTACAAAGCCTACAAAAAGTTATCAAGACACTGGTTTTAAATATCAATGCTGTTTTTTCAATAAATAATATATTTTTACAAATTTCTATCAAAGACTAAATAATTTCAGGAATTTTCGGGATTCGTATGCTGAGAAAATGCTCGTTTGAAGGGCTTTGACAAGTTTCGTAAGCAAAAATTTAACTTTTGATACGACTAAAGGTGCTCTCTCATTTGATATAACAATGATAATTATGTTGCGAATATGTTGGTGGCAGCTCATACAGTAGGACCTGGTTGGCAGCATGAAGTATAACATATACTGAAACTGCACATTATATTGACAATAAAACCACCAAACTCAGTTAAAAATGTGGTTGTGTCAAATTTGAGTTGATTTTAAAAGAAAGTATTTTACTTTGTCTATCAATTGATATGTTGTTTGTTGTGTTAGGCAATCTCATTGTCAAGATATTTGAAGATTAAAATCGAAAAAATTTGATCGCGGTAAAACGCTAAGGCCTTAAAAACATGCCCAGACTTGCCAAAAGTGATGTAACATGTGATACATTCTGTCTCTATCTCGTATTCACATTGGCTATTGCGATAAAAGTCTAGTCCTACGCGGCTCTATTGGCATATATTTCATCTTGTATTTGCTTGTGTTGGCTAAAACAAAGTTTTAAATCCAGCTACAGATACATTACATTACCAATGTCTCAAAGACCTCAAACAAAGAAAATTAAAAAAATGTTATTTTAGCCTCTTCTAAATGCTGTGCGAACATCTTAGTACTAACTACCAATTCTATCGGTCAACGATAATTCTGCCAATCAAACTATGTAGAATAACATTTTCAGCGTAACAGTATATCGGCACAGTTTCACCGCTACCCACACATATATAGATATACAGCCTCCCAAAGAATCCAGCCAACATTTTACCCTTTGCTTATCCTGGGTGTAGGGCTGTATATGATTGCCCACACCAAAAACCAAGTTTCCTACTACCGTAAGTAAAATAGGGTAAGCAAGCTGCGTCTTTCAAAATAATATGTGGCAAAACCAGCTACATCCAAAAAGGTCATGTACATTGTATAGTCGACTGTCAACATTATGAAATCATTATTGGTATCAACGTGTAGAAAAAAATTCACTGGTCACATTCGATTAGTTGATTCAATTACTAAACCAATGTTTGAGCTATGCAAAAGTGCCTGGCCATGCAACTCTGATTGCACTTCATAAATCCATCTATCAGAAAAGATTTCAGCACAGGTGTCAACGGGGCTATGATATATTCAATGTTCTGCTAATCATGTTTTGCATTATCTTCAACAATAATACTTTATTACATATTATAAAATTTCACAAGTAAAACAAATTTGATCTCGGCATAAAGCTTTTGTTAAAAAATATCCATCCAGCCGTGGCCACACACATAATTTCAGCTGACACAATATGACAAACTCATCTACTGCAACAAACTCAAACAAAACATCATGGTTTATGCAGCACACATTCAAATCTCTCTTTCCCATTTATGGCAGTTTCTACACTGACAAAGCTGCTTCGGCTGGCGGGACCACATAAACATCCTGTAATCAGTAAAACAATTGCAATAAATATATGTCCTTCACAGATATGTCATTTTAATGTGTATCTAATGAAAGCTTTCCGATTGGGAGTTAGATAGATCGCGAGTGTAATTTTAAAAATAAATGAATGTTTAACAAAAGCATGAGTACGCCAAGCCAACGGTTCAAACCTTTGGTTCTGGAAGTTAAAAATTGGCATTGATCAATGAATTTTCTTCACTTTCTACAAGTGAGAAGTGAACATCTAAAGTCAAATCATAAATCTAATTTACTAGATAAAACTGCCACAGAAAGTTTGAAGCAAATATAGCTCGATTAAACGATAAAAATTACAAAAAGATGATTGGTGATAGCAAAAAGTTATAAATATATTAATTAGTACATGTGTTAATCAGTACTAAAACATTACATTTAGTATATTCATCAATCTAAGCCATTGTATTGCTAGATGCTAAAGATTAAAAAGAAGCCATCAAGAATTTACTGTACATACGTATCTCACACGCGCAGGAAATTACATTTTAGTCTCAAACAGGGAAATATAATCTGAATGTAAACTCAACAGGAAACTCTATAGGAGACTCAAAGTAAAAGATAAATTTACCTCCATTATCCGTGCTTCCTCCGTAGAACTTTAACTACCTGATGCCAAGAAAACTCGGAGTCATCTTCGCAGTAACTTTATAGCAATTTTACAATTATATGTATGTTGTTCGCCAATAAAACGTATCGATCAAGTAATTCATTGAAGTAACGATGTTAATTAATTTAGTAAATATCGATGTCCATGCGATTTAATAATAGAGTAAAATCCCTAAATTTGAGATCACAGACAACGCGTTTTACGAGTGATAACATTTATTACAGCCAATATAAAAAATTTGCGCTGATGATTGGCTAAGGAAGCGACCTCATATTTATCGCTCGTGGTTTCTATTCAGATATATTGCTTGTGATGTCACGAAAGAAGCACCCGCTGGAACGTGAGCTTTTTAAAAGAGGGCATCATTCAAACACATATATCTCTGGACAGGGTTGGTCTACCAAGACAAAAATGGCATCAACTTGTAGCTGATGTTTTAGTCTTGTAGCCCGGAATTTGTGATTTCAATAATGTAAAAATAGAGCTCTGTCTGTTCTCAGCAGTGCTAATTGCAGAAGGTATTCAACCTCATTTTCAACTAGAAATGATTGACCCTAAAACATGATGTCGTCTGCTCAACGCTGTTCAACCCTGCCCAACATCTCATCTACGCGTATCCTATGGCTCCCCTTCTGAAATATTCGCAACTGAAGGTATTTGCAGAGCGAATCATGAGAACGCTCAGCAGCACTTACAGGTGTGAAAAACTCTCCTCTCAACTGCATTATGTAGAAAATAAACACAGAACAAGGCAAGCAGATGAGCACATCAACGAAGATGCTCACCTCTTTTCCACAAACATTTTGGCATGGTACACTCAAGTCTTGGATGACATTCAATGCCAAGCGTCTCATTAAAGGAGTCATGTGTAAACATTAACTTCTGTTATCATGATAATTATATATTACTTTTGCTTTTTATGTATATTAATTCATGTTTATTTGCATTCAAGGAGAATTAAAGATGACAAATACAATTGTGATTAATACAACTGCGATTGCAATAACTGATCAGAGTCGAGTTTCTTCCAACTTCTGTAAATTTCTAAAAAATGTAATTGTGGAGCATTGTCTAAAAATTTTTGCTCTCAGCACGGACATTTTGAAAAATTGTGATATAGAGAAGTAAACATTCTTTTCTCTATACTGGTCATTCAAATTATGGGTCATTGATAATGGTGGCCTTATATAAAATTACTATTTAAGAGGGGCCTTACGCCTAAAAAAGTTGCCCATTGCAAAGCCAAGCAAACCTCAAGCGTCACGAATGAAGCACCCGCTGGAATGTGAGCTTTTAAAAAAAAAGGACCTCATTCAAACACATATATCTCTGTACAGGATTGGTCTACAAAGACAAAAATGACATCAAATTGTAGCTGATGTTTTACCCTTTTATTGGTCTCAAGTTCATTAAATCGACCTAGTTGACGCAACCAAATATTCAACTCCTACATGAGATATATTTTAAACACTGGATCTAAAGGTATAACTGATCAGTCTTAGTAACCAATTGAATTTTCCATCTATTTTCAACCAATACTCAGAGTTAATAATTATTAATATGGTTTATGACCCAATAATCTTTAAATATCAGACTTAAAGAAGTGGTTCATCATACCCAGTAATCGATCTTGTTTCCCATAGGTTATGTTATAGGACCATCATAGGACAGAAATTACCTCAAACTTTTAAATAGAGTTTTGTTAAGTACGAACCATAACTTCAACACTTCAGAACATTTAGACTGCTTCCTAAACTCTCACAATTATCATACATGTAAGTACATGTACATGTTCCTCATTGCACAGGGGAGAACACTTGTATAGTAAATTGCATACAACGCCTACAATACAGAGATCCATAAAGGCCAGTTAGCTAAAATCTATACCACTGTATGTAGTCACTGTCATCTCAGTGATCATTTGTCGACTATGTACATAGTAGACTGATGCCATCAACAAGGATATTTAGGGAACACAGCAGCTGTCAACGTTGCCTCGTATTTTGCTAAGCATCCATGACAGCCTGATGCATGGGCACTACTTCAGCAACAGCAATTGACTGTCACAGATTGTGTCATCTATATTTCAAACATTAGTCACTGCATTCTCTATAGTTGCTGTAGGACTAGTATTTCATAACTTCAGCCACTACATTGTGTAATGTGAACATCGTGTCAGGGAATATTCATGTTGATGTAAATACTGAAGTGCTAGAGAAAGTGTGAATGACGTTACAACTAATGATCGCCATATAGTGTGTAGGATTAACACAGACATACTGTGATACAGTGTGAACCAACCTTTAGAGATCAATGAGAGATTAACATTAAATTGTGACTGGGTTCAGAATTGGTTCGGAATTGATGACGCGAAACCACTGACTAACACTGTTCTATGAATTGGTGCCAAGATGGCAAAATCAAGGAAATTTATCACAACTATCTTACATGTCGGTAAGGCAGTGATACAAACTTTCTCTTTATCAATGTAGCACACTGCTTGACTACAATCATTAGGTTGCTTTTCATTAATGCAAGAATTGCAGCAGCATTTCCGTTGGTAATTTCCAATTTTACGTTTGAAGCTTTAAATTTAAGCATGACTTGATATTTTTTCTTCTTGATGATATGTGTTACAACATTTGCTCGCTGCTGTAGTACTTGTTTGCTGATCTATAATACGCTGAAAAAGTACCAAAACCCACGCTAAGGTGAGAACACTCATTGGCTGATCGCCCCTTCGTCAGTCAACGCACAAGTGTAAAAAGGGACACAGACAGTAAACTTGGTAAATGATTATTGTGGTTAGGTTAAGCTAATTGACTGTTAAAATGGTGAGTGTGGCTTATATGTACATCATATGCTGAATTCCTGTAATCAAAAACAACCTCCAAAGTTTAGTATGAGGCTTGTACATGGTGGCGGTATTTGCACAAGGATTTACGGTGCCAAAGGAATATTTATATCAAATGTTTACACAAGGTTCTATCAAATGAATTACTCTGAATGACTTTTTCCAGTTAATATTAATGACCTCTGAAGATATTTACACAGGGAAATAGGTTTGTTCATATATGAAAAGTTGTTTGTGTCAAAGAAACCCTTTTGCCTTCATCCATCAGAAGCCAATCCTGAACGCAACCCGCATGCATCAGAAATTAATGAAGTAGAATCCATATGGTAAAATTGACTATTTCATTCAATTACATACATGCCAGTTTTCCTCTACCGATCGTGACCAATATATTTGTTGCGAAACAACACATTCACAAGGCATCGTGTACACATTGCCAACATAGCACATTGGTCATGTAAGCGATTCATTTTGATGACATTTCCTAGGTAGTCTTCAAATGATATCATCACTGAATGTCATTTGATGTAAGCTAATCTCTGGAGTTTAATCAAATGGCACATTACTTAGCCACTATTGACCAAAAGTTTTAAGATTAATTATCTCCTGGTAGCAAGGGAATGATAGCAATAGGAAATCACAACCATCTGAAAAAAAGTTACCTTCAATCAAAGCTCTAACCTTACAATCATTTAGCTTCCAGCAAACATTGAATTGATGAATCTACATTTCATCTGCTAACTAAATCAGTGTCAGCATCGTTACAGCCTGGTTCCCATATAAATTGTGAGACCCTGACGGTAACTTGTGCAAAAAAACGCTACCTTAGGTTTGGTGGCTCTGTTCACATAAAGCTGCATCACTAATAACCACATGACAATTTTTTGCTTGCCATGCGGTTTTGGTAAAGCCAAGCTTCACCTGTAAAATGCATTCTGAGAATGTTTTGCCTGGGGCTCTTCACAAAACTTGAACAGAGTTAAACTTGTGCATTGCCGCCGGCAACTACCAGCGGTACCAGGCACATGGGTTCATATTTCGCCACTGATAGCCTGTGGTGCTGCAACCGGTGCTTTGCGGCGTATGACGGAACCAGGCTTCAGAGACACACAGTGTAGCCAGCCCTTTATAAGGGTAGAAAACATATCCATTTATAATCATTCGTACCTGTCTGCTTTAACTGTAGCTGGTCTGTGAGTTTGAGTTTTGGTAAATCTTCTATAGCAATTCTGTCCAATTCTGCCTTCAACTCTTTGAATCCTCTCACAATTGCAGCCTACACATAGAGTGATCCTAATAGAGAAACTCATGGAAAATGACAATGAAATTTTGTATGTTGTGCTAATATCTAAGGGTATGGTAATTGTATACAGTCATATCTCTAAATAGGAGTGCCCCAACATATGAGAAAATCACACTACGCAAACAATACTACAGAAAGGTATATGGAAATATATACACTGCGCAAGCACTGGTACACAAAGGTTTACCAAAATATATACACTACACAAACACTAGTACAAAAAGGTAGACCAAAAATATACACTAGACCACCATTAGTACGCAAAGGTATACAACAATATATACAATACCAAATCACCAGTACACAGTAGTAAACGAAAATAGATACGTAACTCTAGCCCTAGTACAAACTGGTATACCAAAATATACACACTACACAAGCGCTAGTACCCACATGTATAACAAAACATACACACGACACATGCACTTGTACACGCACAGGTATGTATACCCATCTATCCACAATATTCTCACAAACTCACATACATGAAATTCTGAACATTATTGATTTCCTGAGTAACAATCCTGGCCAATAGCTTACCGGGGGATGGCTCTTAGTCCCAGTTTCTAGCAACTCATTATTGATTCTCAGGCTATTCCACCGCTTGAGCAGCTCCGTTTCTATGAAGTCAGCAATTTTAGTCTGTGACTGCTGTCGATTTTCCAGCACATATTTCTCTAGTGTGTCGTACTTAAGTTTAATCTCATTTAGCTGTAGCAGGAAATAGTAGAGTAAATGGAAATATTAGACAAACTTACATTCAGAAGTTGTAATCTCTTTATCTTGCTAAAACTAGTAATTAAATGTCATAGCAACTACTTGGATATAAAATTAGGAAAAACAATAGCTGGAGTAGGACAACGTGATCTCTTTTTATATTACATCAAATGTAGCCTCTTTCTCGTATTACAGCAAATGTCATTACGTCACATCAACTAGTTAGGTAGAACAAAATAAAGAAGGCAGAAAGGGTATTTCAACATGAACAATAATTACAAACCTGACTATCTCTAGTCTTGTGAATAATTAGAAGCATGGCTTGTGTTTCATCATCAAAGTCTGCTTGTACTTTAGACACTTCCTTAAAGAGTTTTTCATATTCCTCATCTTTGGTTGTAGTCTCTTCTGGTATTATGGTGTTCAGCATGGAAGATGCCAGATCTTTCAGCAAATGGAAGTCATGTGACACACCTGTACAATCATATTTAATTGTTAATACAACGATACGAATCAGTAGGGGTTTGTTGCAAATTTGAATTTGATACAAACCATATGCATGTTTAGACCAAAAACCAAGTATTAAAGTAACATTGTATACATTGAGCTATGACCTTGAACTGCTGATTATCTATGAGATAAAACAAGGTGCCAAAAGAAAAGAGAAATATTTTGATTTCATAAAGACCTCGTAAACAATTTTGGAATAGCACAAACTGGTCAGCAACAATCACTTTGCACTTAATCATTTCCCTTACTATCCTCATTATATCAGGGAAAGTACCTGCACTCAGCATCCCACCTGCCTGATGTTGCTACATTTTCATAGACCTTTGCAAATTTTTGAGACTTTTAATAATTTTAATCGTGAAATAATTTCATTAGGAATTACAATGTATTATATTAAATGAATTCATGTCTTCATCTGGAATTATCTATTGGATGATCAGCCTGCCAAACATGACTAAGTTGATGAGCTCTTGAATAAGCTCTTAAAAGCTCAAAAACTAAAAGCCGCTGTAGAATGGAATCTCTTTATTTCGATGACGTAGCCACGAAAATTGGTTATTGACTTGTCACGTGATGTTCTCACGTGAATTGAAAGGCCAATAAATAAATAAGGTTTTACCGAAGAACCTGTATCAAATATAGATGCTCGCTAGTTTACAGTTCTGTTTCAGCATTATCTAATCGTCAAGTGGTAATCTGATCGTGTGAACCAATACTTCGAAAATAATTTTTGCAGCACTTTTCGATTATCACAGGTGACCAACAGGCTCGTCAGGATTATCAGACAATGATATATACTCCTTCGAAGTAAGGTTAAAAAGTTTCACAAATTTTTACGGTAAGTTATAAGATATCAGTGCTAAAAGTAGCAGCATTACAATGCCGATAAAACAAACGCGTAAGAACAATTGACATGGTTTTATTGAATGCGTGAAGTATATTTGTGAAAATATTTCGACGAATGAGGTTGCATGGAAGTGTAAACAGAAACCATCTCTCACAAGTACGTCACATGTGAGCCATTTTAGAAAAAGAATCCAAACTACGGCAGTCTCGTGTGGCTGCGATTAATTGTTTGTTTTTTAGCTTTTAACAGCTTGTAATCACATTTCCACATATTTGGCACTTGAAACACAACAGAGTAAAGGGGTGGTCACACGTGCACCGAACCGAACTAAATGACGCAAAATGACGTCGCTGTCAGCTGTAAAAGGTTCGGCCCAAACGAACCATTTCAATCCGGCCTGAAATTTTGTGGCTGAACCCTTGCTCTTATTGGCTGGTTAAAATTCTACTGAGCACGCATCACATTTCTCCTTATGTGCGTGTGAGCAAAGTTAAAAAAGAAACGGGACAATACTTTTATTTTGTTAAATAAACAACATGAAGCAATTTACGACAAGGTACCTCTGGACTTATGATTGTGTTGCATAAATGTAAGATATGTTGCACTTAAGTTTTGCATAAACGTAAGAGAATGGTTGTGATTTTCTTTTGTGTGTAGTATAAGTAATTTGTCATGTTCATCCTGATGAAGTATCGTTGACTGATTTATTTATGTAAAACCACAGTACTATGATAAAGACTGTTTTTGTTTGTTATGTACTCAGCGTAGAAAAACATTTATATGTTAACAAACAAATATAATTACCTTGATGGGAAGGGTTAGCACAGTCTTTGTATTGAGTGATTTATTTTAAGCACCTGAACGATCATCAGATAAATCTGCTGTGTAATTGTAATTTATAATTGTTCCTCAAAGGTTTTTGATTACAATAGAAACATTTAACTCAAATACATAAAAACTACTAATGAAACCGTGTCCTGTCTCTATACGTATGGTATCTAGTAAGCGAAGTGACTCCGGATGCCGTGTGACATGTTCCACGAACCGAACTAGCCTTCGAACCGATCCTAAGTCGGTTCGGTGCTCGTGTGACCACGCCTTTAGACATGGTGAATCTTTTGATACCAAATAACTGAAATGTGAATTTTATTGAAAGTCAACCTTTAAGGTAAGTACCGTGTTTAGTCAATAAACTTACCTTTCTCACATTTAGATGAATCTACTACACATTTCATACAGCTGATGGTATGGCAGACCTCACATCCCAACACTAGTGGCTGATTATCATGTTTTGTAAAGATATCTGGTTTATGTTGGCTCTCATTTGACATATATTGGGTCATGGAGACTGTATGATGATTATCTAGCAGAACATCATGTTGCTGAAAGAAAGACAACAAGGTTCAAATATAATTCCTGCCATAGTAATTGGTGAAACGAGTGAAAAGATTCAAGAGAATGCTGCCAGGCTTGTGGTATGGTAGATTACCATATGTTGATGTTAAGGGGGCTTTTAGAATTTTTATATTTATAAAGGTAGAGGTTGGGTCCCACATGAGAAAACAACCAAGTCAGGTATGGTCAGTTGAGAGCGGATATGAGCTTGTATAGTATAGCATCTGACATATACTGGGTCATGGTTATTGCATGATGATCAGCTAGTACATTACCGTGGCGCTAAAAAGGTAAAACACAGTTACAGTAAGATTTCAAAATAAAACTAATTATAGTTACAACAGAATCTCTGCCCCATTTATGGTTGATCTGGCAATGCAAAAAATAAAAATTTAAGGAAAGGCCTTTCTTCTCAAAATTTACCATCTAAGGGTGGTATATAGGCTTTTTGTTATTCTACACGTAGAAGGGAAGTAATTGGGAATCCCATGAGGTAATAAACAAATTGAAGTTTTTTTTTTGTAAAATAGATACCAGCGTGAATGTTGCTGCATTCTTAAAAGTCATAGTGCTAGTATTACCATCCAAATTCCGGCAGTAATTGCATACAGCAAAATATTGCAGCACAAGGATGAGCAAGTTGGCTTGATAGAAAGAAGAATTATAAGTAATAGCATATCCAAACTGCTACAGAGAGTGATCATCATATAGAAAATGACAGTGCTCAACAGAACTAGAAAACATTGACCTTTTACCGTACTGGGCAAGTGGCCATATGTTATACTTGTAGTTGCAGAGAATACTGTGACATGCAATGACTAGCGAATCCTCTGCAATATATCTCTGATCAAGGCAATCTCAGACAACAATAATCACTCTGATTTACATATAGGGCAAGGAAATAAGAAAAGGCAATATTCATAGTAAACCTATGAAAAGCTCCAAATTGTTTCCTAATGTAATTAAGAGCATAACTGAGTGTGAACAGTTTGGCCCGAGTGTTACAGTCCCAGTGAGTAATAATAATAATGATCATGAGTAGTATATAGAGAGCAGATCTACACACAAAAGTGACGGATCCAGCGGGGGGATAGAAAAAGGGGGTTGTGAATTAAATTGGCTAGGCGTGTAGATTGAATCGTGTAGAGTTGAATGAGATGTTGGGGTTTGGGGGGAAATTGTGGTGTAGAGTAGGGGGTTGAATTCGAGGGGTTACGGATCCGCTCCTGGCGTAATCGGCGGATTATCTGTGGATGAGTCATCCGATTAGCGGGGGATGAGTCATCCGATTAAACGCGGATTATCGCGGGATTAGTCGGAGGAATCGTCGCGGATTAGTCGGGCGAATCGTCGCCGATTATCGGTGGAACAGTGGGGGTGAATATCTGGGACATCGAGGGCTGGATGGTTTTCCGGAGTGGATCTCGCGGATTATCGAGGAGAGCGAGAGATTACCTACCGGATGAGTGAGGGGGTTAATATCTGGGACACCGAGGGGTTGATTTTCCGGAGATTGTTATATATTTGAAACATGGAATATATATGAGAAAGTGTTTATGTGCAAAGTGGAGAATGTTATATATTTGAGAACGTTGAATATATATGAGAAAGTGTTTATGTACAAAGTTATTTTTTTTTGAAGATTTGATGTTTTTGTAATGTTGAAGCTCTTGAATGGTTAAGAATTTTAAGGATTTTTATTTTCGGTTTTTTTTATATATGTTGAATGAAAGATCAGTTTTATTACAAAATTATTCACTTTAAAAGATATATTTATATGTATTATTCATTATTTCCATCATCATTTCGTTTCAATAAAAATAAAATAGTTTATGTTTAACTTGAAATATATGAAATGTACAAGTAGATAAGTCACAATAAAGATAATATAGTATAAATGGCAAAACTAGGATTGTGCTAGGCCATGTTGATATACAAGTGAGCAATGATTATAAATGCATATATAATAATAAAATGTGAGTAAGATAAAAGCTAGGGTTGTGCTAGTCCATGTTAATGTACAAGTGAGCAGTGATTATAAATGTATATATAATAATAAAATGTGAGTGAGATAAAAGCTACTGAAGATACAATAAACAAAGCTAGGATTGTGCTAGGCCGTGTTAATATACAAGTGAGCAGTGATTATAAATGTATATATAATATTAAAATGTGAGTACGATAAAAGTTACTGAAGATACAATAAACAAAGCTAGGATTGAGCTAGTCTATGTTAATATACAAGTGAGCAGCGAATATAAATGAATATATAATAATAAAACGTGAGTAAGATAAAAGATACTGAAGATACAATAAACAAAGCTAGGATTGTGCTAGACCCTGTTGATATACAAGTGAGCAATGATTATAAATATATATATAATAAAATGTGAGTGAGATAAAAGCTACTGAAGATACAATAAACAAAGTTAGGATTGTGCTAGGCCATGTTAATATACAAGTGAGCAGTGATTATAAATGTATATATAATAATAAAATGTGAGTAAGATAAAAGCTACTGAAGATACAATAAACAAAGCTAGGACTGTGCTAGTCCATGTTAATATACAAGTGAGCAGTGATTATAAATATATATAATAATAAAATGTATTATTATATATACTCACATTACTTACTCTCATTTTATTATTATATATATATTTATAATCACTGCTCCCTTGTATATTAACATGGACTAGCACAGTCCTAGCTTTGTTTATTGTATCTTCAGTAGCTTTTATCTTACTCACATTTTATTATTATATATACATTTATAATCATTGCCCACTTGTACATCAACATAGACTAGTACAATCCTGCTTTGATTATTGTATCTTCAGTAGCTTTTATCTTACTCACGATTTATTATATATATATATATATATTTATAATCACTGCTCCCTTGTATATCAACATGGACTAGCACAATCCTAGCTTTGTTTATTGTATCTTGAGTAGCTTTTATCTTACTCACATTTTATTATTATATATACATTTATAATCACTGCTCACTTGTATATTAACTCTTTCGCTACCACGTTAATTGTTGACCAAACGATTATTCTGCCCAAGTTAATTCAAACGGATTTTCTAAAAAATCCGATATACCGTTAGTATTTAAGCAATATCTCAAAAAATGAAAACATATATCGTTTTACTTTTAAATGTATCTTATTCAGAACAAAATTCTCCACAAGATAGGTGTAAAATTGTTTAGCAACTCTTACTCTCACAAAATTCCTGACGCTTTTCTTTGCGTTGAACAAACTCGGTGTGTTTCTTATTGTCATAACGATAACGGTCTGGTTTTACCGTTTTTGAAAAAATAATTAGAAATGGAATTGTTGAACCAAAAATTTAGTTGCACGTCATTGGCAACAAGGTTGTTTCATTGGAAACAAAATTTGATTGGCCTAGCTGATGTGTGGGATTTGTAATTAAAAGAAAAAGTGAAACCCTATTGATGAGTCGATACACCGTCTGATTGTCTGTATTTATATTACCGCGAATTGATGGAAATGCTCAACAAAAAAAAACAAAAAAAAATTTTTTTTTTTTTATTCGTTACACCTGATTGGCAAAAATGTTGTTTTATTGGAAACAATTCTTTCAACAACATGTGGAGATTACTGTCTTCTCTTTGCAATATTTTGGAGCAGAGGATGTTCAATAGAAGATTTTCTAACAGTTATGCTAAAAATTTCTGAAACAGATACACGAGATCATGTAGTTCGAAAAACTATACTAGATAGATATGATTGGAATGAAAAAAAATTAGTAAAAGTCTTAATAACGAAGAAAATGAAGGTGTTGACAATGTACATATTCAAGGAACTTCCCAAATTGTTAAATTACTAGAAGATCTGACACAAATTTTTTTTTCTATATTTTACAATTGAATATACATATATACTTTATATCGAAATAAAGTTGGTAACAAATACAACCGAATATTATTTACTTTTTGATATAAGTTTTATATATTGATATACTCACACTGAGTTGGAGCTATCCTCAAAATAATCCACATATTAATCCATGTATGCCCCTTTACTAGTTCATCATCTTCATCTATTTACTGGTCGCGAGACTGTTATGGAATGGTTAAGCCAAACCAAACAGGAGAATTCCATAGGTAAACCTAGGAAAACAATCAGGTCGAATGCCAAGGCGCTTGTCCACACAACAGCCCCTGAAAACAGCGACACTCAACGAACTTAATCGCGAGTAGCCGGCTAACAGAATTCTAGCTGAAGCATACAAGCCTTATGGTATCAACACTCGATCGACCCAAATTCTCAAATATAAGTAGGCATCAAGAGATGGTTAATGAGGCAGAATATTCCATCAGATTATGCAACGCTTATATAGTGAATTGAAGAATGATGGGTGTGTCCAAAGGAATTAATGAAGCGAAAATAGTAAACAGATTTTCGCGAAATTGAATTTCGCGAAAGTGAATTTCGCGAAATTGAATTTCGCGAAATTACACATTATATATATTATATAGTCAACTTTCGCGAAAGTGAATTTCGCGAAAATCAATTTCGCGAAATTACACATTATATATATTATATAGTCAACTTTCGCGAAATTACACATTATATATATTATATAGTCAACTTTCGCGAAATTGAATTTCGCGAAATTCAATTTCGCGAAAGTTGACTATATAATATATATAATGTGTAATTTCGCGAAATTCACTTTCGCGAAAGTTGACTATATAATATATATAATGTGTAATTTCGCGAAATTCAATTTCGCGAAAGTTGACTATATAATATATATCATGTGTAATTTCGCGAAATTGAATTTCGCGAAATTCACTTTCGCGAAATTCAATTTCGCGAAAGTTGACTATATAATATATATAATGTGTAATTTCGCGAAAGTTGACTATATAATATATATAATGTGTAATTTCGCGAAATTCACTTTCGCGAAAGTTGACTATATAATATATATAATGTGTAATTTCGCGAAATTCACTTTCGCGAAATTCAATTTCGCGAAATTCAATTTCGCGAAAATCTGTTTACTATTTTCGCTTCATTAATTCCTTTGGACACACCCATCATTCTTCAATTCACTATATAAGCGTTGCATAATCTGATGGAATATTCTGCCTCATTAACCATCTCTTGATGCCTACTTATATTTGAGAATTTGGGTCGATCGAGTGTTGATACCATAAGGCTTGTATGCTTCAGCTAGAATTCTGTTAGCCGGCTACTCGCGATTAAGTTCGTTGAGTGTCGCTGTTTTCAGGGGCTGTTGTGTGGACAAGCGCCTTGGCATTCGACCTGATTGTTTTCCTAGGTTTACCTATGGAATTCTCCTGTTTGGTTTGGCTTAACCATTCCATAACAGTCTCTCGACCAGTAAATAGATGAAGATGATGAACTAGTAAAGGGGCATACATGGATTAATATGTGGATTATTTTGAGGATAGCTCCAACTCAGTGTGAGTATATCAATATATAAAACTTATATCAAAAAGTAAATAATAATCGGTTGTATTTGTTACCAACTTTATTTCGATATAAAGTATATATGTATATTCAATTGTAAAATATAGAAAAAAAAATTTATGTCAGATCTTCTAGTAATTTAACAATTTGGGAAGTTCCTTGAATATGTACATTGTCAACACCTTCATTTTCTTCGTTATTAAGACTTTTACTAATTTTTTTTCATTCCAATCATATCTATCTAGTATAGTTTTTCGAACTACATGATCTCGTGTATCTGTTTCAGAAATTTTTAGCATAACTGTTAGAAAATCTTCTATTGAACATCCTCTGCTCCAAAATATTGCAAAGAGAAGACAGTAATCTCCACATGTTGTTGAAAGAATTGTTTCCAATAAAACAACCTTTGTGCCAATCAGGTGTAACCAATAAAAAAAAAAAAATTTTTTTTTTGTTTTTTTTTGTTGAGCATTTCCATCAATTCGCGGTAATATAAATACAGACAATCAGACGGTGTATCGACTCATCAATAGGGTTTCACTTTTTCTTTTAATTACAAATCCCACACATCAGCTAGGCCAATCAAATTTTGTTTCCAATGAAACAACCTTGTTGCCAATGACGTGCAACTAAATTTTTGGTTCAACAATTCCATTTCTAATTATTTTTTCAAAAACGGTAAAACCAGACCGTTATCGTCATGACAATAAGAAACACACCGAGTTTGTTCAACGCAAAGAAAAGCGTCAGGAATTTTGTGAGAGTAAGAGTTGCTAAACAATTTTACACCTATCTTGTGGAGAATTTTGTTCTGAATAAGATACATTTAAAAGTAAAACGATATATGTTTTCATTTTTTGAGATATTGCTTAGATACTAACGGTATATCGGATTTTTTAGAAAATCCGTTTGAATTAACTTGGGCAGAATAATCGTTTGGTCAACAATTAACGTGGTAGCGAAAGAGTTAATATACAAGTGAGCAGTGATTATAAATGTATATATAATAATAAAATGTGAGTAAGATAAAAGCTACTGAAGATACAATAAACAAAGCTAGGATTGTGCTAGTCCATGTTGATATACAAGGGAGCAGTGATTATAAATATATATATAATAATAAAATGAGAGTAAGTAATGTGAGTATATATAATAATACATTTTATTATTATATATATTTATAATCACTGCTCACTTGTATATTAACATGGACTAGCACAGTCCTAGCTTTGTTTATTGTATCTTCAGTAGCTTTTATCTTACTCACATTTTATTATTATATATACATTTATAATCATTGCTCACTTGTACACCAACATAGACTAGTACAATCCTAGTTTTTTGTTTATTGTATCTTCAGTAGCTTTTATCTTACTCACATTTTATTATTATATATATTTATAATCACTGCTCCCTTGTATATCATCATGGACTAGTACAATCCTAGCTTTGTTTGTATCTTCAGTAGCTTTTATCTTACTCACATTTTATTATTATATATACATTTATAATCATTGCTCACTTGTGTATCAGCATGGCCTAGCACAATCCTAGTTTTGCTTATTGTATCTTTAGTAGATTTTATCTTACTCACATTTTATTATTATATATACATTTATAATCACTGCTCACTTGTATATTAACATGGCCTAGCACAATCCTAACTTTGTTTATTGTATCTTCAGTAGCTTTTATCTTACTCACATTTTATTATATATACATTTATAATCATTGCTCACTTGTATATTAACATAGACTAGCTCAATCCTAGCTTTGTTTATTGTATCTTCAGTAACTTTTATCTTACTCACATTTTAATATTATATATACATTTATAATCACTGCTCACTTGTATATTAACACGGCCTAGCACAATCCTAGCTTTGTTTATTGTATCTTCAGTAGCTTTTATCTCACTCACATTTTATTATTATATATACATTTATAATCACTGCTCACTTGTATATTAACATGGACTAGCACAACCCTAGCTTTTATCTTACTCACATTTTATTATTATATATACATTTATAATCATTGCTCACTTGTATATCAACATGGCCTAGCACAATCCTAGTTTTGCCATTTATACTATATTATCTTTATTGTGACTTATCTACTTGTACATTTCATATATTTCAAGTTAAACATAAACTATTTTATTTTTATTGAAACGAAATGATGATGGAAATAATGAATAATACATATAAATATATCTTTTAAAGTGAATAATTTTGTAATAAAACTGATCTTTCATTCAACATATATAAAAAAAAAACCGAAAATAAAAATCCTTAAAATTCTTAACCATTCAAGAGCTTCAACATTACAAAAACATCAAATCTTCAAAAAAAATAACTTTGTACATAAACACTTTCTCATATATATTCCATGTTTCAAATATATAACAATCTCCGGAAAATCAACCCCTCGGTGTCCCAGATATTAACCCCCTCACTCATCCGGTAGGTAATCTCTCGCTCTCCTCGATAATCCGCGAGATCCACTCCGGAAAACCATCCAGCCCTCGATGTCCCAGATATTCACCCCCACTATTCCACCGATAATCGGCGACGATTCGCCCGACTAATCCGCGACGATTCCCCCGACTAATCCCGCGATAATCCGCGTTTAATCGGATGACTCATCCCCCGCTAATCGGATGACTCATCCACAGATAATCCGCCGATTACGCCAGGAGCGGATCCGTAACCCCTCGAATTCAACCCCCTACTCTACACCACAATTTCCCCCCAAACCCCAACATCTCATTCAACTCCACACGATTCAATCTACACGCCTAGCCAATTTAATTCACAACCCCCTTTTTCTATCCCCCCGCTGGATCCGTCACTTTTGTGTGTAGATCTGCTCTCTATATACTACTATCATGCATTCAATGGGATGATTAAGCTTAAACTACATAGCCTGCGTTCCAAAGTTTCAGTGCTAGATGATCCGCCACAAGCATCACTCCCTATTACCATAATAGATATATGCCATATAAATGTAGATATTCGAAGAGAGAGGCATTGCAGCTGATTGATACAAGTAAACAACTGGACTATCATATTTATATCTAATGAATAACAGAGGGAAACAGCAGTAACTATGCTGCCATGTGAAATAAACCTGCAAATGACCAGCTGAACTCTGAAGCTATGAATTGCAGCAGTAACAACAAAATCAACCATATGTCTGACATACTTTCATGTGCTCTTTACAAAGATTTCTACAACGATCTGTGCAGTAAGAGATGGCTTGACGTTTGTGTTGTCCTCTCTTGGTACAAGTGTTGCAGAGCCTTGCAGCATCAAAATCAAAGTCGGCCAATGATTCAGGTGACATCTTATACACCTTCCTAAAAATCATAGTTTATAAACGTGAAAAATATAATAACATGTAGGCTACATATAAATATTATCAAAGAATTAGATTACATGTCATGTTATTATCTATATATAAATCTCAGTATCTGTCCATCTATCCTTAACTCTGTCCAGCTATAGCGATAAAGCTTGAGGAACAAGATAACAGCTTCAAACAGAATTTTAACTCACAACCTCCAGGCCTGCAGGCATCCATTTATCCAATACCCTACACTGTCCAACTGGGTACACAAATAAATAGATTTGGCCGATACTTTGAGAATAAGCCGACCTTTCATGGCTTCACATCAAAAATGGCAGCTAATGTTAAGCGTAAAGCCAGACCAATAGAAAATTACTGAAGCCATACAAGAAGAAAAGTGCATCTCATAAATGAAGGAAAATGCGTAAACGCATAGAGCCAACAAACCTATTTCGATCAGTATAGATTTGTAGTAGGCATTGAAGTCGGTATGAATTAAACAGAAATAAAATAAAGTTTACAGAAATAGCACAATACACAGAAATAAACCAACACTTTCACTTAAAAGTTAGAATGGAAAATCTTGATATTGAATACGTTGCTTAAAAGTAAGTTTTTTGCACAAAAATTTTATATCACCCATGCAACCTTTCTATTACACCAGGCATCCGTCTAGTATTCCCATATATAGTAAGTGCTGACATAAATATGCTAACTTTATAAAATAATACAGGGTAGCAAATTTATTTTCAATTTAGATGATGAAATATTCTCAATTATCTAGAGTTTTATTGGCAATTGTCCATCTATCAGTTAACTTGTTCTGTCACAAATGTAACAGCGCGTTATGCTGCTCTAAGGTGGCTTTTAACTCCTAAAGCCTAAAGATTTCGAGAGAGAGAGATCGAGAGAGAGAGATCGAGAGAGATCGAGAGAGAGAGATCGAGAGATCGAGATCGAGAGATCGAGAGAGAGAGATCGAGAGAGAGAGATCGAGAGAGAGAGATCGAGAGAGATCGAGAGAGAGAGATCGAGAGATCGAGAGAGAGAGATCGAGAGAGAGAGAACGAGAGATCGAGAGAGAGAGATCGAGAGAGAGAGATCGAGAGAGAGAGATCGAGAGAGAGAGATCGAGAGAGAGAGATCGAGAGAGATCGAGAGAGAGAGATCGAGAGAGAGAGATCGAGAGAGAGAGATCGAGATCGAGAGAGAGAGATCGAGAGAGAGAGATCGAGAGAGAGAGATCGAGAGAGAGAGAGATCGAGATCGAGAGAGATCGAGAGAGAGAGAGAGATCGAGATCGAGAGAGAGAGATCGAGAGAGAGAGATCGAGAGAGAGAGATCGAGAGATCGAGAGAGAGAGAGATCGAGAGAGAGAGATCGAGATCGAGAGAGATCGAGAGAGAGAGATCGAGAGAGAGATCGAGAGAGAGAGATCGAGAGAGAGAGATCGAGAGAGAGAGATCGAGAGAGAGAGATCGAGAGAGAGAGATCGAGAGAGAGAGAGAGACTCGGGTCTTATAGGCATTTATTAGCAAAACTACCATAAGTTCTGACAGGCTAACAAGACAAACAATGATCCTAGTAAAAAAGTCAGCATTCGTTTATATAGTGTTGGTAGCATAATAGTCATTAATAATACCGTATAATGAGCCAAGCACAAGATACAAAAAGGACACACATAATAAATAATACTATTATAATTTTGTTGCAGGCACAATGGTCAGACAATGTAAGTTAACATTGACACAGATGGCAACTGAGTGCTTTACAATATCGTGTCCAGGTGAAATGGTGGAATCAATGCAGTTATTATGTAATTGAGTGTCTTAAGAAATGAATACTAATAAAACATATGTAGATCTGTTACACAATCTTTTGAATGGAATAATAGCTGTCATATAGATGAGATATCGCAATATTTCAATGTCGAGATAGACATATCTCACACAAAGCACTCTTTATTATCAGATAAGCGCAATTATTATTGAGTAGTTTGTTGGTAAAAGAGTCTGACTAAGAAACTGAATTAAACAAATTTTAACCATGTATTGACCAAAATTGTAGTCATGTCATTAAATGTGTGTAAATAACTTTGTGATAACCTGCATATTTAAAGCACATGTTATCCTAATACTAAAATTACTGACATACATGATCCACTTCTTCATCTTCGAAAATTTAGCTTTGCTTCATAATTCCCGTATTATTAATTATGAATATGTTAGTGACCTTAACTGAATACCAATTAAAATCGATTGCAGACAAGAGGTGCAATGGAGAAAGTAGTCGATATGATGATGACTACTCATTCCAATGAATGAAATGTACACAAATTACTTCAATAAATTTAAATGGGTTATTTCTTATTGGTCAATTATGAAGGTGTAATAACATAGACTTAATATAATCGTCATCTAACTTTAAAATATATGAGAGACAATTTTAATAATCATGGCCTTCTAGAACAATAGCAGGGCTCAATCGATGAACAATTCTTAATAGCTTGTTCCCTAATATTTTAAATATTTACAATGTTAGCATCAGACTACCGTTAAATATTACTTACCTGCAGCTTTGAAGCCCGCACCAGCAAATCTTGTTCTTTTCATAGTGTGATCTGAGGCACGGCATACAGTGTATGTGGCCACAAGGCAATTGTTTAGGATCAATTATCTTCTCATTCCTCAACCCACAAAATTCACACTTTATATCATGATGTGCAGAAGCCATTGCTTCAATGAAATCATAAAAAATATGTGATACGAATAAAGTTCGGAGTTTTTTTTAACCTACACAATTACAAGTTAACTTTTACAATGTAAAGTGATAACAGTATCCATGTGGTAGACTAGCCAATGCTTAAACACAAGAGCACTATTTGGCATTGCATACATTACAGTGCGTCAAAAAAAGCCTATTATCTCATTTAATATAATCTTACTTTGAAAAAAAACTTTTGAATAATTTTGAATTTTTAATAATTTTTTTATTTGTAAAATAAGCAGAGCCCTGTGATGACTTTTCATTCAGCAGTTAAGAAGTTGATGATCGGTTCACCACATGATAAAACCAAGTTTATGGCTCAAAGAATCCCATAGCTTTCAAACGTGCCAATTGATCAATGTCTCTAAAATGAGGCTCAAATAAAGTTTCCACTTCTCTGTTCACCCTCTCCTACATAATACTGTAATATACACCTAGATCAGAGGCAGTGGCTCATTAGTAGTGCAAAGTTTTGCTTTGAGAGACAATTGTATTTATCATGAGTTTATAGTGTCGCTTAGCTGACTGGTAGTTATGCTAATAACATGGTTTATACTTGATATTATCACTGATTGATTTGCTTAAAAGTCTGTCTCATCTTCTAGCATCGTGATGTAATAAAAGTAATAACAAAGATCTTATTAAACTTCTATCCACACCTCGTGGCCCTTTTGTGGTCAACAATATTCTACCCAGATAGTAACCACATTTCTATGATCTCAGGCAATTCATCGCAAGTATCGCCTATTAAATTAGGCAATCGAGCGATTTAGGATAACTTCAGACAGAGCTCATTAAAGTTAGTCATTGCTTCAGACACAATCTGCTGTTCCTGATAATAATTAGTTTGGTTGAAATTTTGTTACAATATCAAACAAAAGGCTCCAATAGACCATTGTTTTCAAAAGTGCCTTTTGATTCGGGCCAAGGCGTGCGCCTACATTGTCAGCGAGCAAAAGTGTTCGTAAGGGAATGGCTTACGTTAACGCTGATTAAACATTATATATGTCGCAAAATGAGCCTAATGCACGCTCCACTGGGTAAACAAGCTCCACTAAATGCATACAATTTAATCTCACAGCTTAACACACAATGAAACATAATACTCACTATCAAATTCGCCAAAGTGAGATATTTACCGTGAATACGCTGCCGTCCGCGAACTCGGAAGTTACAGGGGAGCCCTGCGCACTAGCAATATCCGGTCAATTATGTTTTGAAAGCGCTTAGTAACGGTGGTGAAGCGTTATAAAACAGACAGGCAGAAACAGGGGCTATATCTATAAGTATGATATTTGATAAAAGCGCCCAACTATAACGTTCACAAGCTGACAGTTTGAACAGAGCATTTCGTGGATAGAGGGTGCGTTGTACAAAAATCCATGAATTTATTTAACCAATGCGGTTTTCCGAACGTACGGTTATGCAATTGAACTTAAAACTCTTAGAATGGCAATTACTTGACTTTAGTGTTGGTAGTGATTAGTGTTGGGCTGGTATCTAATTTAGTGCCGGATCGGATATCCTTACACTTTTTTATCGGTTTACCCAGTGTCGTTATCCTCGGTACTTACCATCTTCGGTATCTTTTGTCAACTAAGAAAGTTCGGTGTATATATATATATATATATAATATATAAATATATATACACCTCTTGTATATATATATATATATATATATATATATATATATATATATATATATATATATATATATACATATATATATATATATATATACATACATATATATATAAAAAATTGTTTCCTCACCCCGGTTAACCCGTATGGGTGGTAGTTGCTGCTCTAACTCGGGTCTCCTACCAGAGATCTGAGAGTTTGAGCACTCACCTCAAGATCTTAGCTGTTCCCAGTAGCGCACTTTTCTGCAACTCACCTGAGTTGATTGCTGTTGGTATTTGGGCAAGCCACATTTTATGCGCCGGTGTTATTGCGCCCAGTGCCCCAATGACTACTGAGATTACAGTTGTTCTTACATCCCAGCATTTTTCAATCTCTTCTCCAAGAGGGAGATATTTCTCTACCTTTTCTTTTTCTTTGCTGGCTATAGCGTAGTCATTGGGTACTGCTATATCTATTATAGTAGCCCTCTTGTTCTCCTTGTCTACCACCACTACATCTGGTTGGTTTGCTAGGACATGCTTGTCAGTTCGGATGTAGAAGTCCCAGAGAATCTTTGCGCGGTCATTTTCATTGACCTTGCCAGGAGCTTCTCACCAGTGTTGTGGTTTATTAAGGCCATACTCATCACATAGACTTCTATACACAACACCTGCGACATGATTATGCCGCTCAGTGTATGCATTTTGACCTGCGACATGATTTTTGTTTGGAGTTGCCTTGTTGGGAGCACTTGCTCCTGGGCTGCCATGATTAGCGACTCTGTATTGGCCGTTAGGTTTCCTTTGTTCAGCCACATATATGTCTGGTGAAGATCGCCAACCTTAGATATTTGTTGGTGGTAAGCACCATGAAGAGGTTTCATGTGCCAGTCAATTTCCTCATCATCAGGGCGTAGGTCCGTTGTAAGAGCAGCCAATTGAAATTCAGCTAGCAACTTATCTGAAGTGGCCATGGAGGTTGCATATGCTTTGATGCCTTGCTCCTCCTCTTTCACTGTCTGCTGTACACTTTTGAGTTCCCTACCGCCATCTTTCCTATCGAGATACAATCTAGTAGTATCAGATTTTGGGTAGAGTGCTCCATGCATGGTCAGCAGTTTACGAGTTGCTATATCTGTTTCTTTGATGGCTTCCTCGGTCCACTTTATTATGTTTGCTGGATATCTTATTACTGGCAGTGCGTAGGTATTTATTGCCATGACTTGGTTCTTGGCATTGAGCTGGCTCCATAAGACCTGCCGAAGGCGTTTCTTGTATTCGGTAATGGCTTTGTGACGTACCTCGGCTTCGTGGTTGATGTTACTTTGCATAATCCTCAAGTACTTGTACCCTTCTTCTATATCTTTGATGGTACCATTTGGCACTCTTAGGCCATCTGTGAGCATAGAATGGCCTTTCTTAAGAATTAGCCTTCCACATTTCTCAATACCGAAGGTCATTCCGATGTCTTTGCTGTATACCTGAGTGAGGTGTATTAGCGAATCAATGTCCCTTTCTTTGTTAGCGTACAGCTTGATGTCATCCATGTAGAAGAGGTAGTTTATCTTGATGCCACTCTTAAACTGGTACCCATATTGAGTCTCCTCTAGCATATTGCTTAGAGGGTTTAGACATATGCAGAAGAGCAGCGGTGATAAGGAGTCACCTTGATCGATGCCTCGCTTAATTTTTACACTCGCCAGCTTTTTGCCATGAGCCTCCAGTTCCGCCTTCCATTTGGTCATTGACATCTTGATGAATGCCACAAGAGCAGGGTGAACATTGTACATACTGAGGCACTCAAGTATCCAACTATGCGGAATTGAGTCATAGGCCTTTTTGTAGTCAATCCAAGCCATGGCAAGATTGGTTTGCCTTCTCCTGCTGTCTTGACAGACCGTCCGATCCACCAGTCACGGATGTTTGGCTCCTCGGGTGTTGCGCCCAATTCCTTTCTGAGCACTGGTCATATAGTGACTCATGTGCTCTTCCAGTTTGTCTGCAACTATTCCTGAGAGCAGTTTCCAGGTGGTGGGCAAGCACGTTATTGGTCGATAGTTTTTGGGAATCGGCCCCTGCTTTGGATCTTTTATTAGAAGTACAGTTCGTCCTTTGGTCAGCCATTCTGGATGGTCACCTTGTTCTATTAGGCATTCCATCTGCTTAGCCATTCTAGTGTGAAGTGATGTCAATTTCTTTAACCAGAAGGCTTGAATCATGTCATGGCCAGGTGCTGCCCAGTTCTTCATACGCTGCACTCTGCACTTGATGTCTTCTTCGCTGATGGTGAGTCCTTGCTGAGCCACAGTGCGTTGATAGCTCTCTTTAAGCCTCTTCAGCCAATTTGCAGTGGTGTTATGAGTAGTCTCTTTCTCCCAGATGTCCTTCCAGAACTTTGAAGTGCTAGATCGGGGAGGCTCAGACATTGGCTTTTGCAGTTCACCTTTAAACTGGGAATACACTCTAGATGGATTATTGATGAACAGTTTGTTTATTCTCTTGTTATCCCGCTCTTTGGTGTACTGCTTCAGTCGTGCCGAGAGTGCTACTAGCTGCTGTTTGGCAGATTCTAGAGCTTCTATTGTGGCTTCCCTTTTTGGACGCTCCAAACCGTGGTTAGATCTTTCACTGAGCCTACTAACTTTCTTACGCAAGTCCTTGATCTTATTTTGTAGCCTCAGCTGCCAGGATAGAATGGCTTGAAGCCTTGTTGGCAGTGACTTAATACCCATCTCCTCCAATATGACGGTTGCTGTACTGTAGATTAGAGCATTAGTCTCACTGATTGATCCAGTTGAGATCGACTCCAGTGCCAAGTTAATGTCTTCTAACAGCTTCTTAGGTATGGCCTTGCTAACTCTTCGTAGTGGTACCCTGCTTCCATAATCATTAGCAGCTGGCATGCTGTTGATGAAATTTTCTGCAAGCTCTTTCACCCTTGAGTCAAGGTCCAAGTGCATGTTTTCTTCAACCCGTGAGTCAACACATGATCGTGTATGTGTGACAGTGTGTGTTGATTTGCACTCCTCATTGGTCGCGGTTACTTGGGTGAACTGTTCCCTAATTTCATCTACCTCAAGTTCTGATATGAGGTGCCGCTTGATTATGTTACTCCTCTGAGTTGCTTAGCGGTTAGTGGCAATTCAGGGCGCATGTTTATCCACAGTTGACGCATCCTTCCCATGTAGCCCCACTTTTGAGGTTCACTCATAAAGTAGTACTGCAGTAGTCCGTGTTATCAGTCCGAGTCTATTTCATCCGTTTTGAACCAGTAGCCCATTTTTCGCTGCCTTGTCCTGGTTCAGCTACAGGCAGCGCGGACCTTGTTTGACCGGGCGACATCCGAGCCGGCATGGCTTTGGGTATTGCACTCATCATAGAGGTTGTAGACGTTATACAAGCAAGGGTCTTGTCTAAGGACCACCAAAAAAGTGCAGTTGTTGGGGTTTGAACCGAGGACCTAATGATCACAGTCCCAATACCTTACCAACTGCGCTATCTGTCCTGTCTACATATCTACTGTCCTGTCATATGTATATATATATATATATATATTTATATCTGCTAAGCAGCATTTACTGCTTAATTATTAACTTTACATACACATATTCTATACTTATCAAATACAAAATTTGGAATCAAGTTATTACAGAATCCCCAGCAGGTCGTTCAAGGTAAAAATGATTACTTTTATTTCATTTATTATTCTTGTGTTTTACCATTTACTATTCTTGGGTCTCATGTTACTATCAGTGCATTTATATTCATGTCTAGAAAGCATATTGCGCAAATTAGGAAATTTAACCTTTCATTATATCTACTCATAGTACGCTTTATGTTATTTGAGTTTCCACGTAGTTCGATAAATCTTATGAGTGGAAATTAGTTGAAATTCTTTCGAGTATCTGGGGGTGAAGCCGTAACACCTACCATAAAGTAATATCTACCATAGAGTTATATCTACCATAAAGTGAAGCCGTAACAGCGTATATAATGTACTTATCATTTCATCATAATATAATAACTGTACTTGAACACTCTGGTGTCTGTTTAGGAGAAATTGCTGTGACGATTGCAATCATTAACTCTAGTACAATAATCAGCAAGCAAAAAAGTTAATTTTGAACCTTCAAGCATTCATAGCTACTGTATTTGTTTTGATCATCCATTTTGTTTAATTGATACTCCTATTGTGTTCTTAAGGTAAATTATGAAAGTCAGCAATAAAAATATAATACCGTTAATTTAAGAGTTGGAATTTTAAAAGATCTCTTTGTAACAAGAGGTAGCCTAGTAATCTCATTCAGCTGAAAATGTCTTGTGGACCAACTTTGTGAACACAGTTTGGCGTTTTCCACCTTATGTTACTTTCAATGCATATCTTTCTTTAACATGGTCGTTGCATCAAAAGTGTCAGCTTTGCTGGCCATTGATTTTGCAATGAAGGTCTAATATGTATAAAGGTATTTGATAAAGTCTCCATAGCAAAAAGAGAACGTCAGTTAAAACTAGAGCTGTAAACAAGAAGTTTATTACTAAATAACGCATAAAACCTCTTTGGCTATATACAAAGATGTAACTCTAATAAAGTCAATAAGAGTTGCCGTTCATCACAGATTTTCTTTTATGGTTAGTAAAAGCTGGTTCACACTATATTTCTGTATCTCGGCACTGATGCCCCAATACTTCGGTAGTTGTCATTGACAACGGTGTTTACCCTATCACAAACCCATCTGCATTGGCATCAGCTAATACTCCGAGATATAGCGTTCTCCTTTTCTTTTTGAATTTCCATGAATAAACCTTTTCGTATTCAAGTGATTGAATCAAATACTAAACTTGCAGCAACTATAATAAATAGAAATATATAAATTTTGCTATTTGCGGCCGAGAATTACTATTGTTGAAATGGTTCACATCGAAAAGGCGGTCGTCGATGCTCGGCGAAATATCAAGAAAGTTTGACAGCTGCAAATTTTCCCGCCGTATCCCTGTTGCTTCATTGATGCCATCGGTTTATGGTTTACATAATTGACTAAAAGACAAACGGAATGACAAATGACAATGAAAAAATGACAAAAGACAAACGGCATCATACACGATGTAATATGAACCAGCTTTAAGACGTATAAACTATTTTTTGAAAAGCTTTAACGTTTAGCTACAGCAAAATTCCTCTTGGATCCGCTTGGATGCCTAATTTTACTCATAACTGTTTTCCTACATATTTCTTAATCGGGACCTAATGAAATTTTTTTACAATTTACTATTTTCAATTTGAGCTTACATTTTTTACTATAAATTGAGAATTATGAACCAAATTGCAACAAACTAAAAATGAAAGTTATTAGTATAATTTTAAAATCAGTTATCTGTCTTTCTAATTCAACAAAAAAAATTTAAGTTTGACGTGAAACATTTATTTTACTCTTTCTTGAGATTTTAGCTACAACAAAATTGAGGTAACACCTTAATGATTAGATTCACTGCTAGTCCACTACAAAATGATAACTCAGAACTTAAATGAGACAAAATATATGGAACATATTTTGTACAATGTAAAGACACTTTTTTTGCGATCGGCAGCCATCTTCTTAAATAAAAAGTTTGGAATCAAACGAGGTCATTCTTCATGTTTTCGAGTTTTGAAATGTACATAAAAATTGCGCATATTAAATGCGGTTTTGTTCCATTTTTTACAACAACGAAGAATTTACTACTAGTAAGTCAAGCAATACAACTTTTTTAAGGATGCACTGAGTAAACCTGCATCTGTTGTTAGAAGTTTAAAACAGCTAAACAACATTCATGGTCTGCCATCAGATGTGACAGTGTAAAATATGTAATACTTCAGCTTACCGTAAAACCTTTAACTGAACACCATGGCGCTCTATTTTTTAACCTTCTGTCTGTAGTGGCGGTCAATAGGAGGTGGTGTTCACATAAAAGCTGGCAGCCTATTTTTCAAATGACTTGCCAGAATTTTCTGAAGATAATTTAGCCCTACTGCGGGCAAAGAAAATGTCGCCTATGTTTTGCTCTCTGATTCGGTCGAGCAATATTAAACCTTTAAGATGCAATAAATATGCTAACTTACCTCTAACTTGTCAAAGATCTTTTAATAAATGTGCATCGAAAAACTGAGAAACCGAGAAATATTTCTACCAGTTGACATCTATTGCTTGCATTGAACCTGCAATGATATTATAGCCTGTGTCCTTCGCAATTTGTTGGCGTTTTCAATTTTTATTTTATTCAAAATTTGAAAACATGCTTTTATTTTATATTTATATTTGACATTGTTGAGTAAAAGCTTATTTTACTTTTTGATATGCTTGCTACAGTTTGCAACCAAAACTAGCTTTTTATGTGCAATAGAAGTGATGTTGTGAGCAACGATCCATTGTAAGCCGTGTTAAGATAGCCACAAGGATGTTATTAAATAACATGGTATAAACCTGCATATTTATAAGTTCTACAATAATAATCTATCAAATGATGCAAATATATATTTACATGTATAAACAAGCGACATAAATGAATCATATTTATATTACATGCAGAAACAAAAATTAATGTTTTTAAAACAAAAATATTTTCCTCATTTGCTTGGATAGCTGCGTTCTGATTGTTGCTTTTGGTGGAGCGAACATGTTCTAGTTGTTCAATACCTTCCACAATATCTTCTGACCTTAACTCTTCTTTTGCACAGTTGAACTAGTCGATATTAGCGTCTAAACAATTTTTAGCAGAGCAAAACTTTCACGTGCTGCATTTTGCACTAATGCAACGTGTAAAAGATTGCTTAGTAAACGTAACCTTTGGTCCAAAACTAGCGAACCGGTTTTTATACGCATGTCCTTCGGAGTATTAGGACCGCGTTAAACAAAAAACTGCTATTAGCCTGTGATATTAGTTATTTGTATGGCGTTGCTTTTAAAGTTCATCTACCGTCGTAAATTTAAACTGGTTTTAATATATGTACACGTACTTCGAAGTATCAGGACTGTGTTAAACAAGGAACCGCTATTAGCCTGAGACGGTAATTATTTCTATGACATTGCTTTGAAAGTTTATCTGCTATCATATATTTACACCAGTTTTGGTGTGTAGGCTACTTCAAAGTTGAAAGACCACGTTCAACAGAGAACTGCTACTAGCCTGAGACCGTTATTGATTATTTCTATGGGGTTGCTTGCAAAGTTTTAATGAAAGAAAGCGAAAAGTTTTAGAGTTGGACAACAAGAGAATTGACTGTTATTAATGCAAATGATTCACTATTAACACAATTTTGTAGACACTTTTCTACTTATCAGTTGATATTATGGGCTCAAAAAGATCAATTAATGTCAAAGTGGCAGTCAAATTCGGGTCGCGTTCAATTGAAGAGTGGCGTTCAAATTGAGGTGGCGTTCAATTAGAGGTTTTCCGGTATTCTAAAGGTTTTGGGCCACCCTTACTTTCCTCCACAAGTACAGGACTCGGTGCACGAGTTTACACATATATTTTCTGCTTCCTTTATAAGAGTACAAGAATAGTCAAACACTTGCAATGAACAGGCCCAGAACAGCTCTGTTCTCTAGCACAAATGTTCAGGCTTATATAGCGGGTAGGCCCTGCCTCTCATTTTACTTGACTAGGCCCGGCTTGGCCTTGACTCGGTTTGGCTTGGCTCGGCTTTGGCTTGACTGCCTTTGGCTTGGCTTGGCTTTGGCTTGGCTTTGCTGCAGGTTGAGTCCATCCCCCACAGTATATCCTAAAATTAGTAAGATAGAAATATGGAATATTTAGCAGAAAACTCGCAATGATCATAAACTATTACTTGGGCAATGTTGAGGTACACAATAAAATGGAGGGTGACTGATATTCCATAGAGAAAATTAATTGTTCTATTCGTTATGGAAAAGAAGGAATTTGAGAACGATGAGCAGACATGGAATGTATTACTCAATTTAAGAGAGCAGTTCATAACACAGCGTAAGAGCTCTCTAAAACATGACAGAGAACGATTACCAAAGATTCCTTCATTATAAATATTTAGTTCAGACGAAAATATAAACAGTGATTACCAAATCAAACTGCAAGTTGCTAGAAAAATTTGTGGAAATGAATGCTAGCTTTATCTACCAATATGAGGATTTTTGACATTCTACCTGTGGTGCATCAATAAAGATTTGCGTTACATCAGCCATAGAATCACAATTAAGCTAGCACTGCAAAGTAATATGATTATTAGGTCAACTTACTAAGATTTGTAATGCTGTTTTATGGTAAAGACACCTACACAAGACTACAACTAATGAGGTATTAGTGGCTGCTCACAACTATTTCAGTAAAGTGGTAGATTAAATCAAACATGGAGGTTGAAGGTCAGCACAGAATCTGCTAGTGAGTCTAGTAGCTTGATTTAAGACCGAAATTTGAACAAAAGTAAATAATGTGTGTTGCTGCATGATGGAAATCTAGCATATTATGGTCAATAGCTAAAATTATAGCCATTTAGCTGTGCAACAATCTGCATTATAATGAGAGCCCTATTGATTTGTCTGCCTGAAGAAGGTCAAGAAAAATATTGTATTTTGGGGGATTTAAAAACGTTAAACTTGGCATGCTGGCCTATGCTAACTGACCAGTTAGCAGTATTTCAGATTTGCTGTGTACATTCTTATTACCTGTGCTTTATCTGAACATCTGAGCATCTCTAATGGCGTTAGTATTTTTAAAAACGTGGCCTCCGCCCTCAGCAAGTAAAGCAGATACCATATTTTGTGTGTAAGGGATCGCCTACAGTCACTTCAACAAAGCTGTTTGTATGCTCAGTTTACCTAATGTTAGTTGAATGGTTGATCTAGCTGCTGAAACTAGTAATAACGCATTCAGCTTCATTTATTTTTCTTCAATAACACACAATCCACAAAAATGTTTAACGAAAAGTTTTTAATATTGCTTATTAGAATATTAAAACTCTTTTGTACCTTCGGAGTAAAAGAAGTGGTTTTTAGGCACAGATTTTGTTAATCTAGTAAACTTTCATTAAAGAGAATAATGAATATAGAAGAGTTCATTAGAGATATTCCTCCATCTGCAATCAAATCAAACCGATGGCTAGTTATAAGAAAAGTTTAAATAGTTCAACTTCTCAAAGCAACAACCAAAAAACACCGCAGAAGTAAACATAGTACAACTGAAAAAGAGCAATATCAATTATATATATATGAATACGTTAAACTGTGGACATTTGCCAAAAAGCAAAATAAGGGCTTTTCGCGATCTTGCACCTACATTTGAGCAAATAAATGAGAACTAAGATTTAAAAGTGAGAACCTAAGACACTGATACAACACTTTGTATCAGTCTCTCTTTGACGCTGGTGCCAAAACTTTACTTAGTATTGTTCAGAAGTTTTGCTTTAGGGGTTGCAATCAGAATATTAAATGCATCAGGAATGACACACATAGTGGCTGGACAGCATGTAACTTTTTAACACCTATTGAAAAAACACAGAAGTATCTGGAGTGAAGCACACACCAAATGATAAAATTCCAATCACCAAACAAAACAAATCACAGAAAGTATGACAACCGTCGTGGCAGTTGATTCGATAAAAAATGCTGCAGATATGACCAAAGCATTCCACACGATGAAAATACACTCCAAAGAGTTGAAATCCACTAGAGATTGATTTGAAGTGTTGGTCTGTTAAACTAAGTGTTGGGACTGCATCTTCGAAAACAAACTGCGCCAGGAGATTTAATGTCATCCATATGTAGACAGATGAGCTTGATCCCTTTGAGTATGACCTCAGCCTTTGCTGTTCATCTACTTCGCTGCCAGCTTTTAAATAGCTAACAAACACGGCAACTGTACTGATGATACCAATTATCTGCATGAACCAGTGCTCTATCTGTCCATTTTCAATCAACTCCAGAAGAAAAAGAATACATCCACATAAGATGTCCAAGAATGTGGAAACAATCATGTAAGAGCTAACATTCCCAAAACTCTGGAAGTCTTCTTGCAACCCCATAGTGTTTGTTTTTCCAGTCAAGTCTACAATGTAGAAACCAATTCTATCTTCAAAGATGAAACAAAAACTGTGAGCTTTCTGACAATTTTGGTTACAAATTAGTGTAATGCACTATAACCTTAATTGGAGCATTACTCAGTTACATGTAGATTTATTGTCTGTTAGTAAAAGCTGACTTATTTAAAAGGCAGCGTTAGTCATACCTTATTCTTCTGTTTCCGAGTCTCCTCTTTCACATCACACATTCAACTGCACTATAAACTCGTTGGACAACTCTGTTATGTTTTGAGCTAGCCATAGCAACACTTGTAATCACAAACTTTTGCATAGGCGAAAAGGGGAATTCCCTATTGCCTAACTATCGTAATTGTTGACTTTTCATCTATAGCTGCTCTTAGATATACACTGCCATTGATCTGCTATAAAAGACAACAACAGAAACCAAATGAACCATGAGCGTAGACCTATTGAGCATAGACCTCACAATATCTTTCATTTTTCCTAGATGTTTTATACCATAAGTTAGCACAATCATTGCAACCATTAATACAGTCGACCCGGATGTCGTATGGAGGGACACAGGAATCTATAGTTGTTATCCAATGCAAACCATCTGTAAAAGCATCTAAATTTTATACATGTACTGTCCATATCAAAAACTAGTAACAAAATACTATAGTAGCCTTAGTAACTATAGTTACCTATTCAGTTGTTATAATCCGCATAAAATGTAACATTACTGTGTACAGTTTTATAGGAAGTTCTTACCTTCAAAACATATGTAGCCTAATGACGGTGGGAGAAAGACTTGACAGCCATGCATTCAGTACACTAAACCTTTGGGGCGATAGGTGTTAGAAACTTTTAACTTAACTTAAATACATAGAGAGAGGCTGATATCGTATTGTGGTGAAAACGCCGTAACGCAAGGCAAAAACCCGTAAGGCTTTGTCTCCATAGCACGGAGTACACTGTACAAATATTTCAATTGTCAGCAAGAAAAGTTAAATGCAATTGACTGGACTGTGTGTCTTATTTAGCAGTACAATAAAATTATCATGTGATAAAAAGAAAGTGCAAAAGAATGTTTTTGGTCTTTCTCTTGTTTGATTTTGTACAAATCTGCTGCAACGCTAGTTAGTAGCTAAATCAAATTGAATGTAAAATAATTAATGTTCTAGAATATATTCAAAAACTGGTAAGAGGAAGGTATGAAATGCGTATTTAGCAGAAGACCTACAATGATCACAGAACACTACTTAGATTGTTTAGATGTACACAGCAAATAACAGGGTGACTGATACTCTACACAAAAATTTATTTGTCTTATTTGTTCCAGGAAACTTGAATTTAATAAAATATAAACAGGATAGGAATATATTAGTCTATTTAGAAGAGCAGCTCATAACACAGTGTTGGAGCTCTTTGAAACATGGCTGAGTATGACCACCATAAATACCTTCATTATAAATATTCAGTTTAGACAAAATATCAATACTGAGAATCAAATGAAAACAGGAAGTGCTAGAGAAGGGATTGTGGGAATAGATGCTTGCTAATTTCTCCTGATGAAGATTTTTTTCATCCCCACTTGTTGGCTGACAATGAAGATATGCATTTCATCATCTCTAAAAGTACAAAATACAAAATTTGCAAAGCTAGATAAGATATATAGTGTAGCAACTTGCTCCAACTCGTAATGATAATTGTTATATGCTCTTAAACAATGAAACCTAAACACTTGAATTATAATTACTGTAAGTTTAGTGTGAGAATAAAATTTATTTTATGTGTGTATTTAGAAAGTTAAATCCATATTTGGTGAGTTAAATATAAAGTTTATGTCATGTTAGTGTCATAAAAATGTAGCGAACCGAATGCGTTGCCATCAAGTCTCTGTCGCACCACCATTAGTCACTAAAAACTGTCTCAAAGGTAAAAACTCCCTAGTCTACCGTTAATAATAAGGTAACATTTTATGAGACACCATAACTACTAGATATGCCTTCGTTACTTTATGAGTGTAAATATAGTGAATTATAACAATGAAAATCACTTATGTTTGTTGCAATATTATGTTTCAGGTATTTGCTTTAAAGATTGGGAGCTGATTAATTTGTATTAAGTTAAGCTATATAGGAAAGATTTATCTGAGGTAATAGAGAATTGACGTATTAAAGAACACATTAAGTATGTTTGTATGTCAATGTATAGCTATACTTGCAACTAAATCAAGATGATGACTAGTGCTAACAAAGGTAAAGTTAGTTTAACTTCTCAAAGAACAACTATACAGTTTGCACTACGCAAAGCACAATGTAGATCTGGCATAATGCCAATAACCTTTCCGTCTGACCAAGTGACTCTTGATAAAGGAGGCTGTCGTATTGTGCTGTGTCCAGTTGTACATTTCCTAGCTCTCCATCCTCTCACCATAAAGACCATCAAAGTTCTACAACAAATTGCTGCTTCTCTAAGGCTATGACTACAGTGAGTTTTTTATTTCATGTTATATCTTTATCAATTTCAACATTTATTTCATGCCCTTTTATTTATAATGAGTAATAAAAGTTAATGCTTGACCCAATTAACTGAACAGTTCCTTACTTGTATAGATGAGAGCAGGTTAGGTGGATTAGCCATGATAAGAACATACTGTAGCTGAACACAGGAAGGAAATCGTCTGCCCCTGGCACTGACTTTGTATGAGCCATCCTCAGAAGTCCCATTATAGTGTTCACATACTGGGATATGCACTACAAAAGGTCCATAATCTTATAACCCAAGCATTGAGTGTGGTAAAGAATAATTTACATAGCTTGAAGCTCCCAATTCAAATATCATTTTGAAGCACTGCTAGGAGTTATTGTAGGTTTCAGTTTACAATACAAGAAGGGAAAGAATACAAAGGCTAGTAATCTAAAGTAACAATTATAATATTAATCATGAGCAATGGTAGAGCTTTCAAACCCAACTACCCACTCTTTCTTTTGTGATATAATACCGCCCAAGAGAACTGATTGCCGGTAGGCTAATAAAATGATAGTTTACTTGCACTTTGTCATCTGGAGTCTCATCTTTTTTGATAGAATTCCCCCATAACTTCTATCTGTATTTATCTACTATATAAACGGCAATCGTTGTCTGTCTGTGTATCCACCTTATAGAGCGGTCTTTCCTTTTTTTGTCGTACGAATTTCGGTCGTACGAAGCGAACTGCATTAATATGAGTAGTAACAGTAAATAAATTATAGAGCGGTCTTCCTTTTTCCATTTGGTCGTACGAAGCCAATTGAATTAATATGAGTAGTAAATACCATACTTTGGGACTATTAGCCGCTGCTTTTTTCTGATGATTTGAGCTAAGCGGTTTATATGACGGTGCGGCGATTCTGTTGTTTTTCTCTCACCACTAAGGCGCATTAACCGAAACCTCCGGTTAGTGCGCCTCTTTACAGTGCCTAATGGCACCGTTCCGTTTTAAACAGCAAAGTTGCTGTCGTGTTAAAAAGCCCCGTTCTGAGTTGTGCAGCCTACAAAAAGGTGCCTATACAGCTATACAAATGTACTACTCACTAAATAAAATAAATTAATGAGTAGTAATCTAAATGTAATTAATATTTACTACCAACGTGTATCGAGGTCATGTGAACGTTTGTTTCTTGGGGCCACTAGAAAAACGCTGTTCTCACCTACTAAATTTATACGTGAAAAAAAGGTGAGTACTTCTCATTCAATGTTGTATTGTCTATGAATTGCCACACTTCCACTACATAACCTTTTCATTTGTGTCCGTGTACAAATTCAGATATCGGCCTACTGTCAGCCATTTTGCCGATACTGCTTCATATGTATACAATAGTTTTTCAATTTTAAACTACATCTACAACGTTTGTTTTGGTTATATATTTTATTTTGTCAACATGTTAGCAAGCACTGCTATGCAAAAAATTCCTTGTATTTATACTTTGTGCATTGATAGAGGGATGTAAAGCTACAAAGCAAAATGACCCTCTACAATGTTCCTTACTCTTACAAAACCATTACTTTCACCGCCATCAGAGTCAGTGCTGCTATTGCTATTTTAATTATCTGTGTAATCACAGAAATTCGAATCGGCTAAAATTCATCAACATAAGTAGTTATTAGTTTTCTAACTCGGACGCGTTTGATGAACTTACACCAAAATATTTGTTTTTAAGTTGGAAAATCCCAAACAAAGATTAAAATATTAAACTTGAGGCTAATTTTATTGAGAAATCTTATTGTGGAAACTTTTACGTCCCGCTTATAATTACTTGGGGTTGCTTGAAGAAGGAATAAGTTTCACTGCTAGTCTTTGTTTTATTTAGACTACCGTGAAGTCGTTGTCTCCTTTTAACAACCTTTGTTTAATAACATTGTTCTGTAGTAAACACTGCTTTCAGTACTAAGGCTTCTAAATTAACTGTTTTCAGTACTAAGGCTTCCAACTAACTGTCTCTGAAATCGGCGGACTTATTGAATTAAAAGAAATATAAACTAGAGCACCAAAAGGGTCCTCGAATTGGTAAATTTCTCTGCGAGTGCACCTGACAGTCCAATCAACGTCAGGACATGCAACGGGCCAACGCAACGGGCCAACGCAACGGGCCAACGGTAAAAACATGGAATTCACCACCAACGCATATAGGTGCGTTTAAAAGGTTTCTACACTCCCACTTGAATTTGCAAAAATTTACAACCAGTAAATAATATGTTGTAATTGATATCAGGATAAATCAAGGCTATTGTAATATATAATGTAACATACGTAATGTAATAGGTAAGCGTGAAATGATCTAATTTTCATTCAGCGCTCATAATTCTGATCAATTTTTGAACGAGCCTATATACAGGAACTCTGGGGTGTCTAGGCTTGCCAGAGGTATCCAGGTCAGCTGTACCAATCATGATTGAGGTCTTCCTTACCAAGCCGTCGGATCATTGATGGACGGCCACTACTACTCTAGTTTTCCAGGAGTTCCGAGGTTCGTTATTGTCAACCATGACAAGCAGGTCTCCCACTTTGATATTTCATTGGGGTGTCTCCCACTTTGGCCGGTTCTCAATCTTTGGAAGATATTGCGCCTTCCAGGTAGTTGTTGAAGTGTGAGATCATGGATCTGCACTGCAGTCCTGCTAGAAATAACTCGTTTGGAAAGCAGAGGTTGTGGTGAACGTGCGTTGCCAGGCTCTAGTCTTTTTCTTGTGGTGCCTTCTGTTATATCCATTGTAAGGCGATTCTCAGGCTTTGTTGGTGTACTGGTAACTGAACTGTATGAAGATTGTAATGAAAGAACTGAAATATGTGGTAATCTTTGCCTGCTTCGCTTTCTCTTGTTGTACAGTCTCATTTTTTCCTCCAGCTGCTTCCCCATCTCTTGCATTGCTGCTTCTTCATCTTGCAGCTCTTTCTCTTCATCTTGTTGAACTTCTGATTGCTCTCTTTTTTGCTGTAAGTGTTGCTCCACTGTTTGAAGCTCACTGATATGATCAGTGTACATGCTTGTAACAGTTGTATCAACTTTATTATCAGAAATAACTTGCAATTCCTCATACATTGAATCAAATTGATTACGAAACTCATTTAGCTTTGTCACATCAATTTGTAACGTTTCAATGCTAACATCAACACCATCAAGGTTTTTCCTAACCATATCAGTAACATTCTGGTGATCTAAAATTGTTGTGCCGATAATGTTGATTAGCTGCATAGCGCCATTGGACTTCCTTAATGCAGCCAATCTTGAAGAGCATCTAACAGTGCTTTCACTAATTATCGCAACATCTACATTATTGTCAGCATTACTTGCTTGCTGATGACTACTGGCACTATCCGAACTGCTCAGTTTTTCAGTTTCAAATTGATTTTGCAAATGTGTACCTTCGCTGTCAGTGTATGAGGTGTCAGTGCGTGACTCCACCGTTTCCTCACTCAGCTCAGCATCGGCCATCCCGGCGCAGCACCAAACGCGCAAGCAGCACCACAAATGAGTTAAGCCAATACCAGTTAATTTCTAGCGTAGCAAATATTTTTGAACCTTGAGTAATGATTTTAAATTTCAGCCAATTTTGGAAGCAGACAATTTTAGAATAACTGAAAAGACAAAACTCAAGATATGTACACTTGCGTATAAGTATAATAAGATTCTATTGAAAAATAAGAAATGTACTGAATACTAATAATGAATTGACATTCCAGTCTAGTCTATTGAAAATACAGCGTGAGCTACCTGTCGAAATAAAACACGTACCTGGCTATTGCTAATGAATTATCAGAGTTTTTGTGACAAAGTGTATCAAGCGTAGAAAACAAGTACGCTTGTCCTAATACAGTTCGCTCAGTTACTAGTGAACATGTGAGAATGTGTAAGAAAGATTACATTACATTTGCTATTACATACAAATGTAATGTAATTTGACAAGCTGCCACTTAATGATGTCAACTGCTACTTAGCTTTTGAGCTATGCTCAGGGTTGCGGTCATACAGCAATAATATTCTGTTCAGATAATTCTGCAGCCGTGCTTTTGCTTCTTGTGCTCAGGGTTGCGGTCATACAGCAATAATCTTCTGATCAGATAATTCTGCAGCCGTGCCTTTGCTTCTTGTGCTCAGGGTTGCGCTCATACAGCAATAATCTTCTGTTCAGATAATTCTGCAGCCGTGCCTTTGCTTCTTGTGCTCAGAGTTGCGGTCATACAGCAATCGTCTTCTCTTGAGATAATTTTGTAGCCGTGCCTTCGCTTGCTATTCTTTACCTTCTTTTAGGAAAGACTTCACTGTGGAGACTTTTACGTCCTGCTTATAATTACTTAAGGTTGTTGGAGAAGGAATAAGTTTTACTACAAGTCTTTGTTTTATTTAGACTACCATGAAGTCTTTGTCTCCTTTTAACAACCTTTGTTTAATAACATTGTTCTGTAGTAAACACTGTTTCCAGTACTAAGGCTGCTAAATTAACTGTTTCCAGTACTAAGGCTTCCAATTAACTGTCTCTGAAATCGGCTGACTTATTTGAATTTAAAGAAATATAAACTAGAGCACCAAAAGGGTCCTCGGATTGGTCAATTTCTCTGCGAGTGCACTTTACAGCCCAATCAACGTCAGGATACGCAACGGGCCAACGCAACGGGCCAACGCAATGGGCCAATGGTATAAACATATGGAATTCACCACCAACGCACATAGGTGTGTTTCAAAGGTTTCTACACTTATGACAACATTGTCGCTACCATAAAAGTCCTAAAGACCGTTGGTTATGTTATCAACAAATAATAAAATTTAGTTCCTAGCAATTGCTGGTAAAGTCACAAAAATGCGTCTACGCGGTCAACCATAGAAAACGCATAAATGAGTCTACTTCAGTGAAAGGGTTGAAAACATTGGATTTGCCACTGTTTGTGATAGTTAGCATGTTCATTTTTTCCGTAGCTGATTTGCTTTTACTTTTCTTCTAGCTACGAGTAGTACAGAACTACAGCTACTACAGAACTTGCACGGGCACTCCAAGCATTGTGATAGGCAACGGTGAAAAGAAAATGAGCAGCGTATATTAAGTACAAAAAAGCACACTATCTCATTCACTTTTAGAAACGCTTGAAGCAGTACACTGCCTCCCAAAAAGCCTACTGCCCAAACGCAAGAACAGATTGATTCCCGTAGAGAAAGAGACTGAATTCACAAAGCAGCGGCTAGACGAGCAGAAACTGCAGAGCAAACACAGCTACGCCCACAACAAAACAGAACTGCTACTGCAGCTGCTAGAAGTGCAGAAATTACAGAGCAAACACAGCTACGCCTACAACGAAACAGAATAGCAGCTGCTAGAAGAGCAGAAACCGCTGAACAAACACAGCTACATCGAGAGCAGGCCAGAATAGATGCTACAGCTGCTAGAAGTGCAGATACTGCTGAGCCGACCCAGCAGCGACTCAAACTGCTCAGAGCAGCCGCTACAGCGGCCAGGCGTGCAGAATCCTTCGAGCAGATGCAGCGGTGACAAGAACATGATGCACTAGCCACAACAGCTGCTCGGCGAGCTGAACTTTCAGAGCAGATGAAACGGCGACAAGAGCAAGATGCATTAACTACAGCAGCTGCTACCAGGCGCCGTGTATGGGCAGAAAAATTCGCACTTGACTACAGTCCTGCAACGCAGTATAGGGCCAAATTTTTCTATGGGATGAATGTCCAAAAATGCCCCAGATTTAATGCCTTACATTGGAAAGGCGAGAGGCCATATATGTAGTTTATATAGTAGATTTTATTGATAATAAATTTTATCAACACAACCACATTACTGCTGCACAGTTTGTATATACCATGTCAAAACACGGGCTATAGACGAAACACTGGTGAGTCATGATTAGTGTTTTAAGCATGTAAAAGTCTCAATTCAATAAGTGCTGGCAATAGCTTAGCAGTGCAATAGCAAAATATTTTCTAGAATTTCTTAACATATGCAAAACTTTTCAATACTGCCAGTTTGAAGAACTTCAGTTTGCCTAGCAATCTTAATTTCATTATCAGTTCTTTGTACAAAATTAGGACAACTCCGATTTGAGTGGTTCGAGACTGATGAATTGTAGACTAGCTGTAAAACACATTGCATATCTCCATTGTTCTCTCTAACATTATTGACATGTACGACTGCATATGTGTATGCAGTCTGAGTGGCAAAAAATTTTTATTAGATTGCATATTTGGAGTTGTTTTACACTATGAAAGACATCTCTCAATAAAACTATCGCTTTACGTAAATCTGTGCCCGAACGCAGATAATGCAGCTAGCCATTAATAAGAAAACTGCTCATTGTGAATCTCGTCATGAATAAGTACATTTGAACATGTTTAAACACTTTTTTTCACAAGTCTAACTCTCTGCTAATCTAGTAGACCAATTGACAGTATGAATTAAACTTTGCTGTTTTCCTTTTAATGATAGTGCATCATTTGCTAAATCATGTACGTCTGTTGAACTATGTACATTTGCTAAATCATGTACGTCTGTTGAACTATGTACATTTGCTAAATCATGTACGTCTGTTGAACTATGTACATTTGCTAAATCATGTACGTCTGTTGAACTATGTACATTTGCTAAATCATGTACGTCTGTTGAACTATGTACATTTGCTGAGTCATGTACGTCTGTTGAACTATGCACATTTGCTGAATGATCACAGTAAATAGTTGCTGTTGGTAAATGAAACTTGAACATTTAGCGTATTAATAACAGCTATACAAGGGGAAGCAATTGCGCCATCGCACCAATAGCTTTGTTGCCAATGTGCATTTTCTTATTTACAAATCTTTTCAAATATTTTTGTTTATTTAAGAAACGACTAATTTCTAGCTTTCGTAATTACAATTAAATCATTACTACTATTGTAAAACTAGTAATTGTGCTCAGCATCCATGATTTGTCTGGATTCCTTGAAGTTCTCTTTCGCTTGGTGAAAAGTAGTAATAATGGATACAGATACAAGTTCTTGCTTTGCTGAAAAAAATTAGTTTGGTTGCTGACATCAACAGCTTCCAAAATGAAAAGAAAAAGATTTCATGTGGAAGACACTAAATAGAAACGTACATCCTCAAGAAGCTGAAATAACTTAAAAAACACAAAAGTATTTTGAGTGAAGCACACACAGATTGATAAAATTCCAAACACAAAACAAAAAATATCACAGAGAGTTCGATAACCAAATTGGTAGTTGAATCGATAAAAAATGCTGCAGATATGACCAAAGCATTTAAAACAGTGAATATACACTCCAAGGTGCCGAAATCCACTAGAGATTGGATTGAAGTCTTTATCTGTTAAACCAAGTGATGGGACTACATCCTCGAAAACAAACTGCGCCAGAATGTTTATTGTCATCTGTATGTAGGCAGTTGAACTTGATCCCTTCAAAGAGTATAACACCAGTGCTTGCTGCTCTTCTAATTTGTTGTAAACATTAAAATAGCTTGCAAGCACGACAACTGCACTGATGATACTAAATGCCTGCATGAACCCGTGCTCGACCTGTTCATCTTTAATCCACTCCAGAATAAAAAGAATACATCCACAGCAGATGTCCAAGAATGTGCCAACAATCATGTAAACGCTGATATACTCGAAACTTTGGAAATCTTCTTGCAATCCCATAGTGTTTTTTTTTCAGTCTGCAACATAAAAACCAATTCTAGTTTCAACAATAAAACAAAAACAATGAGGTTTTTGACAATTTTGGTTGCAAATAAATGTAATGCACTATAACCTGAATTAGAGCATTACTCAATTAGCTTTATTGTCTGTTAGTAAAAGCTGACTTATCAAAAAGCAGCGCTTAGTCATACCTTATTCTTCTGTTTCCAAGTCTCCTTTCTCACATCACACATTCAACTGCGCTATAATTGCTCTTTTGAACACTCCGTTATGTTTGGAGCTAGCCATAGCAACACTTGTGATCAATAACTCTCTAATAGGCAAAAAGGGGAATTCCCAACTGCTTAACCATTCTAACTGTTTGTTCCTTTCCATCTATACTTACTCTTAGCTACAGTATATACTGCTATTGATATAAAAGCAAACAATAAGCCGAGACCTATTGAGCATAGACCTCACAATAGCTTTTATTTTTTCAGCGTTATTTTATACCATAAGTTAGCAGCAATATTTCGATCAATAATATAGAGAACCCACGTGTCATATGGAGGGGCACAGGAATCTATAGCAATTATCTAATGCAAAGCGCATCAAAACTTGATATAAGCGTACTGTACATATCAAAAGTCATTAACAAAGTATTTTAGTAACTATAGTTATATATTCCGTGGTTACAATCCGTATAAAATGTAACATTACTATGTACAGTACTGTAGGAATTTCCTAGCTTCAAAAGAGACATAGGCTAACAGCGGTGTGAGAAAGACTTGACAACCATGCATTCGGTACAGTAAACCTTTGTGACGGAATTTAACAGAAGTTTTTAACTTAACCCAAATGAATCTAGTTTACTAAACAAAACATGAAGCTAGTTTGTAATATTTGTAGGAAACTTACTTAAATGCTTTAATTCCATAGCCTGTAGTCCGCTATGCAATCATTTCAATATTCAACAAGTGAAGTTAGATTCTAGTAGGAAACTTACTTAGATGCTTTAATTCCATAGCCTGTAGTCCGCTATGCAACCATTTCAATATTCAACAAGTGAAGTTAGATTCTAGTAGGAAACTTACTTAAATTTTATTATTTCAACTTTTTATTATCTGTAACTGGTTTGGGGCTTTTTGTCTTGCGGTCATTATAACTTTAAAAGAACTTTATTAAAACCTTTACTACTTTAAACTAATCTGTCAAAAAAGCTGTTTTATTGTGTGGAAAATGCTGTACGTAGGCAAAAAACGTTGAGGCTTTGATGCCGTAGCCCGTAGTCTGCTATACAATTGTTTCAATCTTAAACAAGTTAAGTTAATTGTTACTGACTGAGTTGTGTTTCTTTCATCAGTGCAATAAAACTGCCCTGTGACAAAAAAGTAGTGCAAAAGAGCATTTTTTGTCTCTCTCTTTTTGATTTTTTAACGAATTTGAAGCCGCCATACTAGTAAATGGCTAGAAAAAAGTGGCCAACCAGCTAGGTGGAGTTCCCAAAGTACAATGTCTAAAAAACATATGCTATTAAAATGACATTTTCTCAGACATAACAGCAATCCTATTAAGTAAATGGTGTCCTGTTGGAAAATCTTATGAAAATATTTTGACGTTCAATCAGTGTGTCTGTCTTTTATACTTCAGGTAGTTGGTAATCACAGCCTTCAAACACTAGCTCAGACCTAAGGTAATGTTATTTCATTAGTGCATTGCGACGGCTTACACTAAAAACAGTATAAAGGTCGATAACATGCAAAATTACCAGCCTGCTTGTCTTTAAATGTTATAGGTACTGGTAACAGATATGTGTGCACTCTACTGGTTTGCTGAGAAGTCTTATGTTCTCTTCATTGTTTTTTGAACCCGAAATTAGTTGGGATGAGTGTCCCGGTGCAAATTGCAGTTGTTCGTGAAACCTCATATCTATTTAAAGTATCTATCAAGTAAATAAATCTGTTGGAAATCAACATTTTTTTCTAATCTGATTCATTTCAAGAGTCAAAACTATCTTTGAACTTAGCTGACCTTTCATTAAGGAAATTTTACACTTCTGAAACAAAAATTTATTATTTCACATGGTTATACAAACGCATTGAAAATCACAAGTTGCTGATGGTGCTCAAACCAATATAATAAAAAATCCAGCAAAGAGATTGAAAAGTGTATTTTGAAATTTCCTGAAACTAAACAACTGTGGCAACCTTCCACAATGTAAACTGATTAGTTCATGAGAGTTTTTCCAAAAACTGGTCAGGGAAAGCTATGAAATACATATATAGCAGAAAACCATCAATGATAACAGAACTCCATTTGGATTGTTTAGATGTACACAGTAAATAGCAAGATGACTGTCACCCTACACATAAATTTGTTTCATTTGTTAAAAAAATCTTGTATCAATGAAAGATAAACAGAATAGGAATATAATACTCTATATAGGCGAGCAGTTCATAACACAGTGTTGGAGCTCTCTGAAACATGGCTGAGTATGATCACCAGACGTGCCTTCTCTACAAATATGCAGTTCAGACAAAAAATAAATACTGAGAATCAAATGAACACAGGCAATTGTTAGAGAAGGAATTCTGGAAATGGATGCTAGCTTTATCTCTAATCATAATATATCTGGCATCCTCCACTTGTTGGCTGAAAATGAAGATATGGGTTTCATCAGCCTTAAAAATACATTATAGCAAAAGTTGCAAAGCTACATGTACATGTAGATAAGATATATATTGGGGCAGTTTGCTCCAAGTTGTGATGAGATTATATGCTATTAAAAAGACCAAGTTAGAATTAGGTTTAGTGTGATAATAAAACTTATTTTTATGCATGGGTTTAAAAAGTTAAGTTTATATAAGCTAAATAAAAAGTTTTTGTCATGTTAGCATCACAAAAATCTAGCGCGCCGAATGTGTTGCCATCAAGCTTCTCTAAGACCCTCGTTAACCGCTAAAATCTGTCCGTTCAGTACATAATGATGTTACATTTACTGCAGATCACAGCCACTAAATAGGTTTTTGTTACTTTGTGATTATAGATGGTTAATTAGAACAATCCAAAACACATTTTTTTCATTGCAATATTCTAAAATTTCGTTTATTTGTAAACTTTCTCCATGAGTCATCTCTCTATGACTCGTCTTTTTATGCTGAAAAAGTCATTTTAAACCATTTAATTTTTTTATTACAATGGGACCTCAGTTCTCGAACACTTCGGGTTTTGACCAATTTGGTTTTCGACCAAAAAAATTTAGATTTGTTCGTCTCAGATCTTGAACATAAATTCGGTTCTCCACCAAATCGGAGCATGCTCATAAGAATTGAACTTTTGGAACAGCTCCGGAAACAGCATGGAAACATTTGGTAACAAAGGGAGAAGCAAGTTACGCTTCATAAATTGTTTACAAAAAAGAAGGAACAATCTAGGACGATGTCCCTCTACCGAAAAGATTTGCTAGAGCGACAACTATTCCAGTCGAATTACCCTAAATTTTTTTGGAGGAAAGTTTTCCTTCAAAGACGTGAAGCTAACGTGACATTGCTGTTTATATGCTCTTTTTTCACAATTTTTGATGTAACTGATCTGTTGTGTTTTTTGCTGTTTTGTTATCAACTTTTGCAATTTTTGGTATTGTGTTTTAATCTAGAATGTTTTCAATGTTTCAAGAGCAAAACATACAAAATGTTTACTTTTTGTTTTCTGTTTTCATCATCATAGATAGAAGATCTTTTATTAAAGTTAAACATGATTTATATCTACCCGTTTTTGTTTATAGTATGTAGTATACAGTACAATTTATGGTGTAAAATGTTAAAAAATACTTTGCCGAAGTTGATATCTATGCTTAGAACAGATTAAAATTTACATACATTATTTTTAACCCTTTAGCGAACCCTTGGGAATCATTGTCTCGGATCTCAAACAACTCAGTTTTTGAAGAACTTTCTGGAACGGATTATGTTCGAGAACCGAGGTTTCACTGTATATTTTTTTATACTTTTAATTGCTTGTTATTTTTATGTAGTCCAACTTTACTGGTGAAATAAAAAAAGCTGACTCAGAGACCTTCCAAAGATTTGTGAACGCCAAAAGGAAAGTTGAAAGTAACTAGCCTGTGCTGCCTCACGCACAACAGCATTGGCTCTAGTCCATGTTCAATCTCATTCAAACTTGACACGGAGGAACAATAGTATCCAACAATGTGTGAAACAATGTATGGAATTTATGTATGTAATGTAATGCAATGTATGTATTGTATGGAAAAATGTGTAATTAATATGTCAAGCACATCTGCTGTGTTTACCAAATACATTCTTGTAGATTTCAGCTTTTCCACATTATATTTTTCGTTTTAATGTCAGAATATCTTAGTCTAGAACTCTGCTACAAACCTAACTCATGAATACATATCAATGTGTATCAACAGTACAAATTAAATAAGCAAGCATTTTTGAAGCTTCAATTTGCTACATTGATAGCAAAGTGTAATCCCCTCTGCACATTCAAGTAGTTTAATATATTCAAAAAATTTTCAAGTTGATATTTTGATTCAAATAATAAAATATAGTTTTTTTCAACTGCGAAACTCTATTTTGTTTGATGTCCTAAATATGAGCACCACACTGTTTAGGTACATGGACATCTCTGGTTGGCATCAGTCCAATTGAAAGTTGTGTCAGATATGAGTTCTGGAAGAAAACAGGAGAACCTATTTTGCCAAGGAAACCAGCAACTACTATGACCTATGAAAACAACAATACACGCAGAAAGGAAATTTAATCACCTATTCATCTAACCACCCCAGGATGTCAGATGCTAACTGGACGGGGAAAACCACAAATCACTGTATCTCACCATAATATATACATTTATTTATATACTTATTCAGGTTCAACGCAACTCATCAAAATATTGCATAAACATTGGAAGGAGATACGTTAGAGCTGAGCAGCCATCCAATTCTATAAAGAGCGTGTACAGAGTAGAAGAGAGCCTCCATGCGTACATCCTCGAACTACAACAAAATATTGAGCATTTTACATAAACAATAACTGCAGGATTTGAGCTTACACTTTAATCTTTGTATTTTATGCTTTTACTTTATGTTAGTTTTAAATTTTTTGTTTTAAGCTAATTTTTGTTTTATTATACACTAGCAATGTCAAAGCAGTCCTCAGAAACTATCAAACTCCTGAAAAACAGTCCTTTCAACTATATCTCCATGGGATTCCATTTAATCATGGAATTTCCCAATGAGCTGGCTTCTAGCAGCAAGCAGAGCCTCAAAAAATAAGCTTTAATAAATTTCACAGCCAGAATGTTTTTAAAAATATGACATTTATAGTAATGGAAAGATTAGAGCAAAATACATACTCCAGAATTTTTCTAGATTTTCAAAGCTAAAAACAAAAGATATAGGGACAATTTTATAAATTCCATACTTAGAAAATTGGCTAAGTTTTTTAAACATCATGGTCTTCCCAGAAAGATGAGCTCAGACGCTCCACCACAGCTGATCTGTTGCGATATGCACAGTCAGCGATTGCACAAAGTTTGCAAAATGCTGACTAGAAGCCAATTAAAAGTTGTTATTCTCAGACGGCTTGTATATAAGGAGCCTCTGAAAGTGATTAAGACAGGACAGAGGAGAGAGAGAGGATAGGCCAGGACAGGCCAGAGAGAGCGGGCCAGGGAGGCCAAGTGGGTGAAATTGTATACCCCTTTTACTACTGTTTTACCTCGAGGAGATAAAACCATTTGGTTGAATACTACGATAATATACTTGTACGTTTCTGAGGACACTCTTTTTATCGCTCATTTTGACGAGATATACATTTATTATATTACGAACTATTTGAACGATTTTCTTCATTTGTTTTATGCCCAAGTGAAGCTTGTTATTGATAAATATACTTTATATCGAAGCCTGAGATAGGCCAATCTAATATTGATACAACAACGATATTTGAGGTTGCAACCAGCATTTGAAATTGACGCCCGAGAGAGGCTATATACTGATAAAACAACAGTGGCTAACATTCATTCTACAGAGAAACATACATTGGTGCCCAAGCGAGGCAAAACAACTACTGAGCTGGCAGATAAGTATAAAATATTCAGGAGAAGACAACTTGTGTCAGAATTGCAAATACGGTAACAGATCATACACAAATTCGCAGAATTGATTTGACAGTTGATTGATATAGAAAACATTTATTTGCCTGGCAGCAAGAGCCACTTTGCCAGTTCGAAAAATTTATTTGTTACGTGAGAAAATCAGTCAGGAGTGCTACCTTACACAACATTATATAGAACAACACAAAAACACGATTGCATTTATAAGTTACATTTTATTAAATTTTGAAACTTTCATTTAGTTTAAATAATTATATACATATTTATAAAATATTATTAAATTTTCTCCAGTGACAAAGCTGTAGCTTTGCACCACACTACAAGTAATTTAGAAATACGTTATATCAAAAAAATATTTGTACATATTAAGATATTTTATATTATTTAAATATATAAATATATGATATTATTATCATTTTTATTTTTCTCACATGACAGTTGTCTTTGCTGAACGCTGGCAAATATTGATACAAGAGGTCATTCCGCGCCTTAGTATCACGAAATGAGTGGTTTAGATTGGACCACTAATGCCACTTATTAGCAGGTATTATTAGTACCACTCATGATGTGGTTGGCATCAGTCATATTGAAAGTTGTCTTTGCTAAATATTGGCAAATTTTGATACAAGTAAATGCTATTGTATAAAAATATTATTAGTTGTCATTTCTATATATCTTAATTTATTGTAAAATTCACTGGGTTAATAGCTTTTGGGTACTTTAAGCCCTAATAGAAACATTTGTGCTCTCAACTAAAAATATGTCATCTTTTTAGGCTATTAAACCATTGTGGTTTTTTATCCTTTACAATTTTGACATACTTTTTGTATGCAACCATTAAGATTAGGCCTCCACTGTTATTTTACTCAAAATAGCAAGTGGTACAGATGGTTTACTAAAGAAGGCCAAGACAGAAAAGTATATACAAATTTAGCTTAGTTTTAGTTGTACCTTAATCCTCTGTTTCTTTATTTTTTTTCTATAGCACTCTTTCAACTTCACTATTCGCTGTCTTGAAGACTGTGTGATGTGTGTAGATGCAACCATAGCAGCAGTGGTATTCAGTAACTTCAGATTAGCCTAAATCTTGGCAAAAAAGGAAAATTCCTGACTGCTTAACATTCTCGACTGATCCTTTTTCATTTATAGTTGATTTTAGCTATGTACTGCGATTGATCTGTTATAAAAGCCAACAATAGAGCCAAGCGTAGTTTAAACAGAAACTTGTTCAGCATAGACCTCACTGATGATGAATAAACATGAAACAATTATTATTATTATTGTTTTAATATTAGTATTAACAATTATTCTATTAAAATTAAACAATGGTAATGGAAAATACAACAAATACATTGTGACCTTTACACAACTGAGGCTGCTTTCATTGGACAATATATGAGTCAGCACAACGCTTCATTTCCTAACCTTGATCAATGTGCTGACAGCTACTAACTAGTTTTATCTTTAGGCCAATTTGTCACCCATTGACTTCACTTCAGTAACACAAATGATACAATTCATCAGAGTGTAACCACAGGTTAGGATTATGTTGTAAGGTGCACTAGTTACCTTCAGAAGAGATGAGTTTACCGAGTTGCTATGGTTATAAATTAGTTCAAAGGAGCATTTAACACATTTGGACATAAAAGATTTCAGATTCAGTAACACAAGGACTAAAATACGAACAAACCTAATTATATCTACCCATTCCTCTACAATATCATAATATACTCAAATATAAATTGTTTTACTTGTTACAAAAAATTGAATTTAATGAAAGATAAAAACAAAAGTGGAATGTATTACTCTGTGTAGGAGAGCACCTCCTAGAAGTTTTAGAGCTCTAAAACATGGTCGAGTATGATCACCAGAAATGACTTCATTATAAATTATTCAGTGCAGCCAAAAATACAAATACTGAGAATCAAATGAAATATGATAATAGGTGCTAGCTTTATCTCCAATCATAATATATCTGGCATCCTCCACTTGTTGGCTAACAATAAAGATATTAGTTTCATTAGCCCTAAAAATACAATATAGCATAAGTTGCAAAGCTACATGTAAATAAAATATATATTGTGGCAGCTTGCTTTGAGTTGTCATGATATTATACGCTGTTAAACAAAGACCAAATTAGAATAGCAAATTAGAATTAAGTTTAGTGTGAGAATTAAACTTATTTTTATGTGCGTGTGTGCATGTGTGCATGCGAGTGTGCATGTGTGCGTGCCTGTGTGAGTGCGAGTGTGTGTGTGCGCGTGCGTGTATGCGTGTGTGTGCGTGCGTGTGTGTGTGTGTGCGTGCATGCCTGCATATGCGTGTATGCGAGCGTGCGTGTTTGTGTTAGTCTACGCAAACATGCGTCTCCACACTTTTTACTGATTTTAACCAAACGTCACCCAATATGGTCTGTATTCTGCCAGGTTGCTAAAATTTCTATTTCAGAACTGGTTCCTATGAACTCTGCTTGGTTCCTTTGTTTCCTTGGTTTCTATAATCTTTGTTTGGTTCCCTTGAACCAGTCTCTTGAACATCCACTTGCTGACTATTTGATCGATAATAAATGATAGAAGTCCTTGGCATCAACAGTCTTACTGCTAGCGAGTTTATTAAAAATTTGACTCCGAATGAGGCTGCACATTACATAGTGCAATACAGATGGGTTTAAAAGTCACCAATAAGTTAACTTTTTTAAAGAATAAAAACAACTTTAAAAGTTGTCATCAAAAACCTAAACATAAACATCACAATTTGTTACTGATGTAGTTAAAGTTCTGTCAACTTACGAATATAAGATTTATTTTAGTAACCGACTTAACATAGAAGATAGTGACCACGCTACTTCGAGTACCTCTGAATACATAGAGGAGTCTGAAGCGCTTTGCATGATGGACTCGTTTCTTGTGAATAAAATCGATGGCGACAAGCTCTTCCCATCTCCATTGCTCAACACTCCTTACAGATTTGAGGCGATGCCAGAGACTTACTGAAACCAGAAAACCCTTCCATGTAGGAGCCTCATAATAACTTGTCTAATCAAACACAAACTTAACATTTAAGGTTAGTTAATCGCTGGTAGTCCCTTAGCAGAGTGGAATGTTGCATGATCAAATCCTCTGCGATGCAATCTATTTTCCAACTCGCAACAGTAGTTTCGGACGGACTTGCATCTCATTATAGTAAAGGTTGTCAGCTTTCGTAGGGCTTTTCTATGATCCCACTCTATGATGTGCCATGGTACTGGAGTCTGCCAAGGTGCAAGTATTTACTGTAAGAAGAGTGTGTATGTCCTTCTGTCTGTCGGAAGCTACCGTTAGATGTGAAATATTCCTTCACACAGAATATGAACTCATGACTTAGTAGTTCCACACTCTAATATCCACACCAATCAACCACCTGAACACTCTATGGAATTTTTGTGTGCAGACTTATTCTCTGTGCTTTATCAGCACAGTAGATTTATATATAATATTTTGTTTGGCTTGTAGTGAGACATTGGACAACAAGTTGGAAACCTGGAAAAATTACGCTGACAACGTGCCAATCGGGAACTTGTTTGAGTTTGTAGAGAATAATTGAAGATGAAGGACCAGCCACACATTCACCTTGTTCATTATGAATGTATCGTTTTCGTAAGTTTGATCTGCTAGAGAGTGTCTCGTTTTATTCACTTTAGGCTGATTGAAGCTAACTTTGTACTGATGCTACTAATAAGCAGCGCTAACTCTATGGAAGAAGATAACTCAAATATGTTAATCATTTGAAAACTTATTGATTGGTTTTGAAAAGTTTGATCAGCTAAAGAAAGTCTCATTGTATTCCCTTGGATCTGGTTGAGGCCAGCTTTGTGCTGATGCTACTAGTAAGCATCGCTAACTCTCTTGATAAAGATACAATAACTCCGATGAGCCTTTTTTTTGAAAGCTTCATGAATGATTTTGTTAAAGGTTGACTTGCAACAAAACTCACATTACAGTTATTTGGTATCAAAAGATTCACCATGTCCTACTCTGTTGTGTTGTATGTGCCAAATATGTGGAAATGTGATTACAACCTCTTAAAAGCTTAAAAACAAAAAGTCGCCGTAGATTGGAATCTCTTTATTTCAATGACGTAGTCACAAAATTTGGTTATCGTCTTGTCACGTATGTTCTCACGTGAATTGAAAGGCCAATACAAAGCTCAATATAAAACTTATCATAGTACTAGTTTATGACAAACACTTCGGGTTTTACCGAAGACCCCATATCAAATATACATGTAGACACTCGCTACTTTACAGTTGTGTTTCGGCCTGGTCTAATCGGCAAGTCGTAATCTGATCATGTGACTCAATACTTCGCAAATAATTTCTGCAGCACATTTCGATTATCACAAGTGACCAACAGGCTCGTCACGATTATCAGACAATGATATGTACTCCTTCAAGCTAAGGCTAAAAAATTAAATGACTTTTTACGGTAAGTTATAAGATATCAGTGCTAAAAGTGAAAGCATTCTGATGACGATAAAACAGACGTGTAAGAACAATAGACATCGTTTTATTGAATGCGTGAAGTATATTTGTGAAAATATTTTGACAAATAAGGTTGCAAGAAAGTGTAAACAGAAACCATCTCTCCCAACTACAGCACATTTGAGCCGTTTTAAAAAGGGAATCCAAACTACGGCGGTCTCGTGGGGCTGTGATTTTTCTGTTCGTTTTTTAGCTTTTAAGAGCTTGTCATCACCTTTTCACATATTTTGCACCTACAACAGAACTGAGTAAGACACGATGAATCTTTTCATATCAAATAACGGTAATGTGAATTTTGTTGCAAGGCAACCTTTACGTTTGATCTGGTAACGAGGGTTCCATTGTATTTGCTTGGATCTGGTTGAGGCTGATTTTGTGCTGGTGCGACTGAAAATCGATGCTCAATAGAAAAAGTTATGATAATTCCAATGTGCTATTCTTTTGGAAAATTTTACGATAAAGTAGGTAACTTAGAATTGCTTGGAAACAAAAGGTTTCCCTGCTATTTGTACATTGTGTAAACCAGAAACCCAAGACTTAATACTTTGTTTCCATACTTCGAATAGATGTGAAGTCGTTTCCATTCCAAATCGTAGAAACAGTAAAATCCGAAGGCATTCAATCATGTTTAGTTTTGGTAAGCTCAATGTGAAAGCATTCACTATGGGAGTGCTATTCAGCATTGTAGGAACACTCTCTGCTGATCGATCTAAATTGATAATACTAGGCTACGCTATCCTCAGTAGACGTAGAAATATCAGCATTGCGATCAAATGTGATGAGATATCCTGGCTTAGTGCAACTAATTGACTGCGCATGAACTGGATACGGACCGTGACATGAAAGTGAGTCTACTTTAACCAGCTTAGTTTTGAGGAAGCCATTGTAAGTCGTTGAAAGCTTTTTATAGTGCAATTCCTAGTTGTTGAAATGGTACAGTGCGAATTCGTCCGCTGAGGACAGCTCCGAACAGGCTCGACACATGGAAACACAGTGGTAGTCTTGGAGCTATGGGGGGTCAGAGAACAACCGGATAAAAAACTTTTGATCAAAACATGACCATTTCAGTTTATATAGGACATCTATTTCTATTTCCATTAGATCACTTATGTAAAATCTGAATTAACATGTAAATGTATCTCTTCCGAGTGAAATGAATTACTCAGATCATCAAAGCCATTTTAATTACCGATGGTAAGGTAGTTCTATGTGCTTGTAGAATCCGGTAGAAGAAATCCAAAAGCTAAATGAGTTCATGGGCACCACCAGGTCTCTGGAGCTGGTTCAAGAGATTGCTGAAGCTACCAGCTTCTCTAAGATGAAACATGGAAAGTCTACCCAAGGCCATGATAAGAAGGCTATTCTAGAATTGTAAGTTTAATTGAGTCTGTGAATTATACATTCGCACGGCACCTTGAAAACTACCTTTAAGGCTATTTTGATGTATATTTAGAGTGATTGAGAAAACAACTCCTTAATAAAGTAAATATTCATGTTGCTGTTTATTGTTAACTGGCACCAACAGAGTTATAAACAGGAAGGTTTAAGTTATAAGTATAGAGAAAACTTAAAATGTGGTCATTTAGAAAACCCACTTTTAACGTTATATTTTATAATATTTATATAAAAGCAGCAGCCAAAATATGCTCCTAGGTTGCATTTTTACTATCACCTGAGTTGTTGTGTTGCGGCAAAAAATTCTACAGTTGGGAAGCTCTGCATTGGCATTTTGGTATTTATATACTAGAAATTCCACTGTCATACAGCCCACGACCAAAGTGATATTGGAAAAAAGAAAGGGTACTGATGGTTGAGAAATGCAATATTAGCAGTCAAATGGCACTGCAGTGCAACAGGATAACTGCAATGGTAGCTGTAATGTACTGGGTGTGGGTGTTATTATATACAACAAACAGCAATAATGAAAGGAAATGATTAAATGTTTATATCTCTCCTCCTGCAATAGGAGAAATGCAATATTGGCCAATATTAGAAGTAAAATGCACTGATATTATTAGAATAACCAATATTATTAATATAGTAATAATATAAAACCAATGCACAATTTTGTTAACATTTCAAAACGTCATCGCTAACAATATCAAGAAGTTGTGATATTTATATAGATTTTTAGAAAATCTGTACTACGTAGTCATTGTTCTGTAGTCATCCAAACTTATAATAATAATATAAAACCAATGCACCGTTTTGGTTTACATTTCAAAACGTCGTAGCTAACAATATCAAGAAGTTGTGATATTTATATAGATTTTTAGAAAATCTGTACTACGTAGTCATTGTTCTGTAGTCATCCAAACTTATAATAATAACATAAAACCAATGCAACGTTTTGGTTTACATTTCAAAACGTCGTAGCTAACAATATCAAGAAGTTGTGATATTTATATAGATTTTTAGAAAATCTGTACTACGTAGTCATTGTTCTGTAGTCATCCAAACTTATAATTAGTTATTGTAATAATCTCAGAAAAATCGTTAGAAAAAAAATATCATCGTCATTTCCTTTACTTACACTGCGTTGGACTTCAGTTAGAGTACCAAAGACTCAAAAGTGTCTAAAATGTCAGTTACTTTGAAATCCGCAATAACGAAACGATTTCAGTACTCCTACGTTAATTACAGAAACCTTCGGCAATTCAACAATGCTATAGACTGGTAAAATGCGCACATTATTTTTTCATGAAATTCGCACAACTTAATCGTTCTTTCTCTGTTGCTCGGCTATTTTAATTTCCGGTCTTAACCCCTTGACCAGGTATAAGCCCCCAAAAACAACCAAACTTAGTGTAATTTATTTTCGAAAGTTCAATAAAATCGATATTTTATGAACACGCATAGCTCAAATCTTAAATTAATTTCTATGAACAAAAATTTTTGTACATAAATATTCATTCACATATCTACTACTAAAAAAACACAACCATGTGCAATTGTCCTTGTATGAAATGCTTGGAAGCATTTTTTTTGGTAGAGTCAAACGATATAACGCAGCCGTGCGAGCCACCATAACAATCGTTTTCTCTGTATATTCCAAGTATATTAAAAGTCCAAAAAGTTTACATCATTTCTATCATTTGAAGTATTTTTATTCTGATCAGACAAAAAATCACTAACGATCGCAGGATCAAATATTCTTTTATTTTACCGTTTTGAAAGTCGAGCCAATGTTGACTGGTTTTTCCAACTTTTATTCTTTTTCAAGGAGTCGCGATTTGTTTAGCTTTTAGCACAAAGCAACGCCTCTCAGATAATCGTTTCATATTGTAAATCATTGACCGATATATTGTTGATGATGTTTAAAACTTACTAGGTTTCATATTCTTTGTTTAACGTTACTAGGCGACAGCTTTATAAACGTCTACCGAAATAGACATAAATGTCGTTTCCCCATGCAACCGGTAAACGACATTTTGATTGTTTTTCCTGCCAAAGGGTTAACTTTGATAAAAGTGAGGCTAAGCAAGCTTTAATAACAATTTTTTGCCAAACAAATTGGTCTATTTGTGTATAATCCGTTTGGGTGGGTAAGTTTTAAGAGACTGTCGACAATTTACAAAGACTTGGTAACATATTTAAATAGGCTTATACGTGTTTTGTATTGTTATTATACTTTAACGACTCTACAAAATGATAATCAAATTTGTTGATGAGATTTCGAGAAAAGGGTTTGCGACTTTGTTGATGAATAATTTTCGTAAGTTCGTTGCACATGCATTTATCATAAAAACTCTCAAACTTCGCTCCCACTCGTTTGGTCGTGTGATAAAGCAAATGAAGTATGTATGAAAAGTAAGACTAAATTGGCACAAGCATTTGAATTACTGTTTAAACCACATTATAATTGCTAAAATTGTGGAAAGCGCAGCAAAGCATTATATTAAAGTGCAACAGACAGCAAAAACACACGTGTGCTTTTAAGAAGTTTGATAAAAATCATGACAGCTTTGACTATCCATCATCAGAGACTTCTGAACACAAGTTGCCTTATCCTGCAAATATGTAATTGCTGGATGCTTGTATAGACAGTTCATTAGTTCAGCCTTTTCATATGTCAAGCATGGGCAGAAAACAATAGAATACCATCAAATACCAATCCTAAGCAGTTCAACTTGTAAATTTATGAGAGTGTAAACTAATCAATTTTAGTGTTCTTTTAAATATTTAATACAAATATTCCTTTGTGTCTCCTTGCTGGATCTCTACTTGTAGTACAAGATTGCTGAGATTATTCTAGGTCAGTGTGAGGAGGTAATCTTCTCAGCTGCCATTATCTTTGTGCTTTTCCTCTAGTTGTCTTTGGCACTGATGTCTCATGAGCAGGCTAAATTCTAAAACAATATCTCAGCAAATGTATCGAAGCAGCAATGTTTTTGTCAGAAAAAAGACTTTTTTCTTTGCAATTTTGCAGGCTTAACATATTACAAAAGATTTTATTAAAACTTGCACGCTCGCGACACCAACTAAACGAACAGCGCATTTACATGTATTTGCTAGTATTATTTTTTGAGCAACACAGATAATTGCCTAGGAATAACAAACTATTCCATCTTTTAACTTTGCTAAACAATATTGTTATGGAAGTGGTGTGCCAGCTATTTTTACAACTAATTGTCAGTCATTGTAATGTTATGGAGACATAAGTGTGTCATGAAAAAAGTATCAACAAGTCATATTTTTCTGAACTGTATATATATATATAGATAAGATATATGATATATATAAGATATATGATATATATCATATAAGATATATATCATATATATATATATATATCTTATATCTTATATATATATGTTATATCATATGTATATCTATGATATAACATATATATCATATATATGATATATATCATATATCTTATATATATCATATATCTTATATATATCATATATCTTTCATCTTCAACTACTTGTCTGAGTGAGCTGAGTTCATCAAGCCTTTATGTAAAAAACTTATAGTAAGATAGTGAGATCTGTTGAGCTTGAGCTAGGAATTTTTTTATCAGCTTGCAGATAACAATGTTTAACAGTGAATCTGAGTAAATATAATTATGAATGTATCAACTACTCAGCCTCATCTTTTATTAACTTGACACAATAATTTGTCAAAGATTTACAAAAAATGACTCAACTCATGAAACAATGTTGTCAGTGCTTAATTATCAATATTACCTCCTAAACTAGACAGTTTCATTTCTATTTATACTCCCTTAATTGTTACATAACTTTAATTAACAAATATCATAAATAATTTGAATGAATATTTTTTGTCGTTTCACTCACTGATAATAATTTGTTACTCATTAACAATCTTAAAAATGGTTTACAGTTATTGTGACATTATGTTTTATTTAAGGATTAACAAGGTTCAATTTGAGCATTTGTCTGGAAAAATCTGAACATTTGTCAAGATAAAAGGACAGATTGTTACTTTGTTTATATGTAAAGGAAAACTGTTTTATACTATGTTACAAGTTACATTGCAGAGTCCTTGTCAGAGGGGAATAATAGAGCTCAAAATTAACATGGACTCGTGAAGCTCTTTATCGCTGATTGTATGTTTATCTGAATGACTTCACTTTGCTCTCAAATTTTTGCATTCTATTGCTATTTTGGTGACAGCCTTTGCTATAATAGGAACCAATTTCATTTGTCTGAAATCGATGTTAAAAGTTAAAAAGATAGTTCCCTTGCACAGGGTTTGAATTTGAAGCATTTTGCTTGCTAGCACAACATTCTACAACCTAAACCAATCTTGACTTGACTTGAAACCATTCAACCATCACTTAGCTTAAATTAGTTACTAAAGGTAGAAATTTGAAAAAATTTGCTATAATAAGAGCCGTGTTTGTTAGCCTGAAACTACTAGTAAAAATGAAAAAATAGGCTACCTCACAGAGGGTTTGAACTCAATTCATATATCTTGCTAACCTAAAATTCTACTACTTGAGCCAATCGATCATCACTTAGCTCCACCTAGTTGTTAAAGATAAACTTGCTCAAGTTTTCAGTAAATTTTTGCTTAAAATTATTGGTATCATCTATCATTTGCAATCATTTTTTATGTGTGTGGTGATCTGACTGCCAAAGTGCTTTAATATTAAAATTGGCAACACTTGATTGTAGCTAAAACACTCAGATCGAGCCAATGAGAAATTATGATGCTTATAGTTCCAAAGAGACGGATCAAAGGCTATTGCCGATATTTCCTATAGCAATGATATCAACTAGTCATGTTATTTTACAAGTTTTTTTTTTCTGAACATTTTAACCGCAATCAAATTTTGTTGATTTTAATCTTGAAACATTTCAGCAGTCAGATCCCCTGAAGCATCAACAAAAATTACAAATGATGGACAACATAGGTACTTTTTGATAAACTCTACTAAAACTTTGTTTTAATTTATTTAAAAAATATATATTTGATCCATGTATTAAATATCAAAATATTTTGAAAAACCCTCCGTAACAATGTGAAACGTGTTTTACGAATTTAGAAAAAAAGATCATTTTCAACTTGCTGTCATGCTTGTGGTAAAAATACAAAATAAGGCGGCTGTCAGCTGCTTCAAATATTGATTTGGTACTTGAGTGCTAAATAGACGTCTGGCTAAATAATCATCTATGTTTGAGGTAGCGGGTTGAGCATCCTCTCTGAGATTATACTCAACCTTTTGAACACAAAAATAAGTTGAGCTCACCATCAGGCCTGATTGTTTTACAAACTGAAGTGGCTGTTTAAAGATTCCATAAAGTTAGAAACAGATTGAACGCTTCAGCTAACAATGACTTCCAACATCCTCAAGTGTTGTTGTTATTGATTGTTGCGTAGTCAAGACGCCTTACCGGGTCTTATCCATACATATATAAATGCTTTGCAAAGATGCTGCTGTTGTAATGCAACTGTGTTGCGTCGAGGCAGTCTTGCATGAGCGGTAAGGCATAGTTTGAAAATGGTACCTTTTGGATAAACTCTTAAATATTTGAAAAGACATAGCAAAGTTAAACAGTCTGCTAAGAGTCTCACTAAACTTAACAGTCTACTGAGTTACAAAGATGCTTTAATCGATAAAAAATTTGGGAGGTTTTTAGTTTTTTTCGAACTAACCTATGATCAAGACGACTTTTTTGTTTTCTCCATCTAGCTTTTTATAAACGTCAAACAATAAAGACACACACTTTTGAATTAGCTTTCAAAGCAATTTAGTAAAAAACATGCTTGCTCAATTTAATCAAAGTTTTGCTGATTTCTTAAAAGTTTACCAAAAAAACATTTTAGCAACATGTTAAAAAAATATTTTGACACTTTTTTCATCAGAATTAAAAAGCGTAAATGTGCTAGAAAGGAATAGCATATTATGTTTATAAAAGGCATATAACTACAATGAATAATTTAGTTAATGAATTAACAGTCCAAACTATAAATGCCATTCAAGCATGCTGATTCTTTACGAAATTATGTTTACTCTTTTCAGCATTAAGTACAAGTAGCACAATAATAAACTGATCGAGCTAATATTTGGGAATTTGAATGGTCCATAAGTTAATGCTGAATTATATAATGGTCTTTCTTTAAAAATTATCTTTTACCACAGTATCTGTCTCAGGTAACGGATTGTCGCGGATTGAATGAAAAATTTGCAATTGTTATTTATGCAGGCCAAGCGTGGGAATTTCAACAAAGACGATGCAGTAAACACATTGGTGATGATTTCAGTACAGAACCGAATTTACACTGATGACCCTCTAAAAAGTCCTTCACACCAAAGCTACAGAAATGCTAATTGTAAAGGTGAGAATTCTTTTAAATATACAAAATCATTCATTTTTCTCAGTATACATATAATGACCGGCAACCTTCATTTGCAGAGCAAAAAACTCGATAAATTTAACTACCAAATGCAGCAAACAGAACTTCATTTTCCTTCATATTTTACTCAGCTCTATCTTCAACATCTCTAGAACTAAGGTTGATGTAATACTTGGGTACTCCACCTTATGCATCTCTAGAACTAAGGTTGATGTAATACTTGGGTACTCCACCTAATGCATCTCTAGAACTAAGGCTTGATGTAATACATGGGTACTCCACCTTATGCATCTCTAGAACTAAGGCTTGATGTAATACATGGGTACTCCACCTTATGCATCTCTAGAACTATAAGGCATGATGTAACACATGGGTACTCCACTTTAAGCATCACTAGAACTAAGGCTTGATGTAATACATGGGTACTCCACCTTATGCATCTCTAGAACTAAGGCTTGATGTAATACATGGGTACTCCACCTTATGCATCTCTAGTACTAAGGCTTGATGTATTACATGGGTACTCCACCTTAAGCCTCTAAAGAACTAAGGCTTGATGTAATACATGGGTACTCCACCTTATGCATCTCTAGAACTAAGGCTTGATGTAATACGTGGGTACTGCACCTTATGCACCTCTAGAACTAGGCTTGATGTAATACATGGGTACTCCAACTTATGCATCTCTAGAACTAAGGCTTGATGTAACACATGGGTACTCCACCTTATGCATCTCTAGAACTAAGGCTTGATGTAATACATGGGTACTGCACCTTATGCACCTCTAGAACTAAGGCTTGATGTAATACATGGGTACTCCACCTTATGCATCTCTAGAACTAAGGCTTGATGTAACACATGGGTACTCCACCTTATGCATCTCTAGAACTAAGGCTTGATGTAATACGTGGGTACTCCACCTTAAGCATCTCTAGAACTAAGGCTTGATGTAATACTTGGGTACTGCACCTTATGCATCTCTAGAACTAAGGCTTGATGTAATACATGGGTACTCCACCTTATGCATCTCTAGTACTAAGGCTTGATGTATTACATGGGTACTCCACCTTAAGCCTCTAAAGAACTAAGGCTTGATGTAATACATGGGTACTCCACCTTATGCATCTCTAGAACTAAGGCTTGATGTAATACGTGGGTACTGCACCTTATGCACCTCTAGAACTAGGCTTTATGTAATACATGGGTACTCCAACTTATGCATCTCTAGAACTAAGGCTTGATGTAACACATGGGTACTCCACCTTATGCATCTCTAGAACTAAGGCTTGATGTAATACATGGGTACTGCACCTTATGCACCTCTAGAACTAAGGCTTGATGTAATACATGGGTACTCCACCTTATGCATCTCTAGAACTAAGGCTTGATGTAACACATGGGTACTCCACCTTATGCATCTCTAGAACTAAGGCTTGATGTAATACGTGGGTACTCCACCTTAAGCATCTCTAGAACTAAGGCTTGATGTAATACTTGGGTACTGCACCTTATGCATCTCTAGAACTAAGGCTTGATGTAATACTTGGGTACACCACCTTTAGCATCACTAGAACTAAGGCTTGATGTAACACATGGGTACTCCATCTTAAGCATCTCTAGAACTAAGGCTTGATGTAATACATGGGTACTCCACCTTAAGCCTCTCTAGAACTAAGGCTTGATGTAATACTTAGGTACTCCACCTTAAGTATCACTAGTACTAAGGCTTGATGTATTACATGGGTACTCCACCTTAAGCCTCTCTAGAACTAAGGCTTGATGTAATACATGGGTACTCCACCTTAAGCCTCTCTAGAACTAAGGCTTGATGTAATACATAGGTCACTGAACTTAAAACCCCTGGAATGGCAATCACGTGACTTTTACGTTGATAATAATACGTAAACGTATGCGCCATATTGGAGAGCTAATCGAATGCTAGTTCCGTTTGTAAACAAACGGTGAAAAATGACAGAAATGTACATGTTGAATAGTTATTTTCCAGCTGGGTGTTAATGAAAGCTCCTCCTACACAACGTTTAGAGTGCCCTGATAGAAGAAAACCTATTTATAACATATGGAGTAGGATATATCAAATGATAAGTAGATGTATAATAGATTTTCGTGGACCATGTTACTCATACAAACTGTTGTATTACGAATGCATAAACCCAGCAAATGATATATTCAGGCAAAAAACAACTGTTCCATTATATTAAAATTTATATTACATATGCATAAATGCATATGGAAAAACTTAGCACATGAAGTATTTCGATAAAAACAACACATAGGTATGCTGCCAAAACAGACACTGTTTTCAAGATTTAAGTGATAATAGCTTATGAATGTATGATATGTATAATACAGTATCTGTAAAAGATGGAATGAACTACTGCAACAACTAAACGGAAATTAACAACCGTTGTAATAGAGAATAATCAAAATAATGCAAACAAGGAAATGCAGGAATTAGTGTAATCAGATGATTAAACTTATACATACACGTTACAGAAACTGTGTAAAAGGAGATTTGTATAGAAGTGGATATTGAGCCAAGGTGCATCAGTTTCTTAGAACTAAATTAGATTAGGAATAACAGCACAACAACAGCTGCAGATGAATATTACAGTGATTGTATTATTACTGGCCTTTAAAAAATACTACTTTAGTATTGTATGCCACAAAGATGCACCTTGCAGTTTGAGTGCAGGATTTTAGCATAATGATGCTGTCGGAGATCATAAAACGACTGAATAAAGTTTTTCATCAATGACGCAGTGGTTGGATATGCCATCTGCCGTATCCGTAAGGTGTTTCCCAAAGCATAACACATCACTAGACCTTACACTACTGATAAAATACACCACACAATGGAGTGGATCTGGCTTTGTATGAATACGAAAGTGTTGATCTGCAACTAGCAGGATCCTGATGACATCGTCTGATGGACGCACCAATCCTCCATTGTTTTGTAGCTTGAGTAGAGTATAGAGATGTCGGTACTGGATATTTGACTTAGTGGTAACCAGCAACTGACGGCCAATGTCACGACAGCACTTTAGTTAGCTTTTGCACAATGTAGCCAGCTATATAGACTATACTGTTACCTATAACAGAAATTTGACATCTGAAATCATTGAGTTCCACAAACTGATCAACTTCTGGAGTAGCCTGTATGATGAGAATCTCGTTTTGAGCAGTAACATTACCTGTCTTACTAGCATCTGATTCTGCACCACATTTGATGATAAGTCTGCGAAGGTAGCCTTAAACTGAGTAACAGTGGGATTATTATTCCAACCCCCTAAACAAAAGCATCAATTATAACAATTACATAAAATCAACAAAAATGAATGTCTTATTCACATAAACATAGTACCCTTAATAAACAACCATACAAGTAATAAAATAAATGAAAATAAAACAGCTCAAAATGCTACCATATCGCTATGTAAAATGAAAATGTAGCAATTTTCACTGGAAGTCATTCACACCCATCTTAGGCATAAAGCTTAATGGTTGACTTGCAACAAAATTCACATTACCGTTATTTGATATGAAAAGATTCACCATGTCTTACCCTGCTGTGTTGTAGGCAGGGTTGTTAAAAATCGATGATTTTTTTTAAATCAAAAAAATCGATTTCTATTGTTTTATTTGATTTTTTTATTTAAATCGATTTTTTTGATTTTTTTGTTCCAAAAAGATGTTTTGTGTTCTAAATTGCAAGTTATTGCTATCAATTTGGAATTTATGATTTGCAGGAGTATTATGTAGTTTTATTACAACAACTAGGAAATGAAAAAAAACATTTACACAGTTAACATTTGATAAAAAGGACAGCATAATTTATGCGTTGGACATTAAATCCCAGAAACGAAGATGAAGAATCACAGAGAACAGATCACACAACTGCTAAGCTGCAGACATATTCATAGGCACTTGCTGTGGCAGCTGTCACTGTTTTGGGTGCTGTTTGAGGTTTCTAAATTTTTTTTAGATTATAGCTACTTTAAGTTGAGCAACCTTGCAGCACTGTGCTTGACAATATGGTTTTAAATTTAATCATTAAAAAGTATCATTCAACATTGAAAAATATTACCTTTAAATGGCTTCAGTCGAACGTTTTAACCTGCTGTTAAAACATGGATCATTGAAATGTTCGTTGCAGATAAGTGCTCAAGGATCAGGCTTATTCACTCTTCTGCGGTTGCGATACCATTGTAAATAACGAGAGTTCTCAGTTGCTTTGTTTGGAAATCTAAAAATTAAAATGAAACTGTAGTAGTTAATTAGCAACAGTAGTAATAACAATAGTATTATTACTCTTATCTCCTTACTGCTAGCTAGATCCAGGTACAACAATAAATAATATTATAAGCACGACAAACACTTCCTTCAAATATAAATATTTAGAAATAACCTAATGGGTTGTAGTTCTAAAATATTAATATAAAAAAAATTCAAAATTTAAATAATAAAAAGCCTTCGTTCTGAAGGAAGAACATTTCACTCACTAGCTTATAAATTTATCTAATCACCGACAAAATACAGTCAAACTCGTACACTCAGTAGTGACACTGATCGACTCTCACTCACCCAGTGACTAGTGTAGTAGAACTAACTAGTGGCAGTACTAACTAGTAGTAACACAACTATTAGTAGTCGTAGACTTGAGCAATAGTAACAGAACTAGTAGTAGAAGTGACTCACTTGTGAAATGTCATGCCTTTTCCTTTAAAAGTCCATTCTTGCAGTTTTTGCAGTTCATGGAATAGCAATAGCACTGTGCACCTAAACCCTTATCTCTCGTACATAAATTATTAGTAGCAATCTCAGTAGTCTGTTCCTTTGATTGAGCGGTGTATTCGTGACCTTCCATAGCTGTTAAATCTGAAATTAGATTTCTTTCTCACATTGAACACAATGAAATTAACTTGAACATTAACTGATAATGGCGTCGACCGGATTTCCGTACTCGCGAATGACCTCTTGCCATTCCAGGGGTTTTAAGTTCAATGACATAGGTACTCCACCTTTAGCATCACTAGAACTAAGGCTTGATGTAACACATGGGTACTCCACCTTAAGCATCTCTAGAACTAAGGCTTGATGTAATACATGGGTACTCCACCTTAAGCATCACTAGAACTAAGGCTTGATGTAATACATGGATACTCCACCTTAAGCATCACTAGTACTAGGGCTTGATGTAACCCTTGGGTACTCCACCTTAAGCCTCTCTAGAACTAAGGCTTGATGTAATACATGGGTACTCCACCTTAAGCATCACTAGTACTAAGGCTTGATGTAATACATGGGTACTCCACCTTAAGCATCACTAGTACTAAGGCTTGATGTAATACATGGGTACTCCACCTTAAGCATCACTAGAACTAAGGCTTGATGTAATGCATGGGTACTCCACCTTAAGCATCACTAGTACTAAGGCTTGATGTAATACATGGGTACTCCACCTTGAGCATCACTAGAACTAAGGCTTGATGTAATACATGGGTACTCCACCTTAAGCATCACTAGTACTAAGGCTTGATGTAATACATGGGTACTCCACCTTATGTATCTCTAATACTAAGGCTTGATGTAATACATGGGTACTCCACCTTATGCATCTCTAGTACTAAGGCTTGATGTAATACTTGGGTACTCCACCTTATGCATCTCTAGAACTAAGGCTTGATGTAATACATGGGTACTCCACCTTATGCATCTCTAGTACTAAGGCTTGATGTAATACATGGGTACTCCACCTTATGCATCTCTAGAACTAAGGCTTGATGTAATACATGGGTACTCCACCTTATGCATCTCTAGTACTAAGGCTTGATGTAATACATGGGTACTCCACCTTATGCATCTCTAGAACTAAGGCTTGATGTAATACATGGGTACTCCACCTTATGCATCTCTAGTACTAAGGCTTGATGTAATACATGGGTACTCCACCTTATGCATCTCTAATACTAAGGCTTGATGTAATACATGGGTACTCCACCTTATGCATCTCTAGTACTAAGGCTTGATGTAATACTTGGGTACTCCACCTTATGCATCTCTAGAACTAAGGCTTGATGTAATACATGGGTACTCCACCTTATGCATCTCTAGTACTAAGGCTTGATGTAATACATGGGTACTCCACCTTAAGCCTCTAAAGAACTAAGGCTTGATGTAATACATGGGTACTCCACCTTAAGGATCACTAGTACTAAGGCTTGATGTAATACATGGGTACTCCACCTTAAGCATCACTAGTACTAAGGCTTGATGTAATACATGGGTACTGCACCTTATGCACCTCTAGAACTAAGGCTTGATGTAATACATGGGTACTCCACCTTAAGCATCACTAGAACTAAGGTTTGATGTAATACATGGGTACTCCACCTTAAGCAACAATAGTACTAAGGCTTGATGTAATACATGGGTACTCCACCTTAAGCATCACTAGTACTAAAGCTTGATGTAATACATGGGTACTCCACTTTAAGCATCACTAGTACTAAGGCTTGATGTAATACATGGGTACTCCACTTTAGGAAATCACTAGTACTAAGGCTTGATGTAATACATGGGTACTCCACCTTAAGCATCACTAGAACTAAAGCTTGATGTAATACATGGGTACTCCACCTTAAGCATCACTAGAGCTAAGGCTTGATGTAATACATGGGTACTCCACCTTAAGCCTCTCTAGAACTAAGGCTTGAGGTAATACATGTCTATTCTACCTTATACATCATTAGAACTAAGGCCTGGTGTAATACTTGTCTATTCTACCTTTTGCATCTCTAGAACTTAAATTGTATTAGGAACTTGGTTATTTTTTTGCATTTGTTTGGTTGGTTCTGACAACTAATTGTAGCAACTTTAGCAATTTCATCAACTAACAGCAGTTAACCTGCACTAAAAAGAATTACTGCTGAACATCGTTGCAATGAAGAAATTTTGTCAACTCTTAGGGTGCTTTATAAAGAGATGTATTGCAAAAGGTTATAAACTTGTATTAGTTTGCTTGTGAGACTGATCTTTAACAGTTTACTATAACATAGTGAATTTCTGTGGCAATGGAAAGTTCTGCATGAGGGAAGACTATTACAACATAGTTTGTCTGATGACTCAAAGCTAATGTCAAAAAATATCAAACTGAATGGACGATCCTAAAATTTTTCTAACAAGATTTATTTGATTATAAAGTTAAAAATGCTCTTTCACGCGCATTATGGATACTTTCAATAAACACAGTCATAGATAGTTATTGTAAAAGAAGCATAGCAATGTTCATAGAAAATAAAGCAGACTCCTGGCAACTCCGGGCTTACAGCTGAATTATGATAGCCAGGGAGCCTTATCAGCAGCTTATTTACTGATCTGCTCCGAGCAATTTCAGGCTGAACTGGCAATCTTAGAATATTTATTTCGCATTTAAATTTACTGTGATTCATCGAATTAAAAACTCAAACAAGAACCTTTGCAACCATTAAATACAATGGATTTTATAATTGCTGTACCTTTACCGCCATAGCTTTTTCGCTTTAGCTAGTTATGAAAGATGTCGCACGATCTGCAAGAACTTTCGGTAGAAAAATGGTTTTGTTCTGAATCACTTTGAGAAAATTGTAGTTTTTATCTGGTTCATAAATGGTGTTTAAAAGCACATAGCATAGTTCATTAAACATGCACACTCACCCAGTTGGGTATATGATTAAAAACAAGAAAAGAGTATGAAGTAACATTCTAATTTTTCCTCTAGTTTAGTTGAATATTGTAGTTATGTGTAGGCGTTAGTAAGCTTATTTGGTTTGTCCTATTTAATAATTTATCTTTATAAAGTTCCGCGTTATGATCTACCTACATATATTTCAAAACTTTGTTTTTTTGCAGGGATAGGAACAGAAACATCACAGAGTATGACATAACTTTGCAAAAAACCTCCACTGTAAATTACAAAGTGCGCAATGAATGTTTCTGACAGTTCATCACTGTTATGCATAGGAGGCCATCCCGTTGCGTATTCAGCCGTCACCATCTTTTTCAGTATAATATTTATCCTCACAAATGTTCTGCATTTGTATATACTCAGCACTACTAAGACACTGCGCCAAGAGAACAAACGAAACTATTTCTTGCTTCTACTTCACCTAACACTAGCAGACATAATCGCTAGCTGTGGATATATAGCAAACAACAGCCCACAGCCATCAAACTTATCACTGCAATATTATCGTACTGCAAGCTTTTTCATGCAGGGAATATCTTTAACTGCTGCACATGGCCGCTATAGCTTTCTTGCATTAGCGAGTTATGAAAGATGGTATGCGGTTTGCAAGCCCTTTCAGTATGGAAATAGTTTTGTTTTGAATCACTTTCAGAAAGTTGTCATTGTTATCTGGTTCATAAATGTTAGTAGTTCAATTACCTTGTCAGCTTTGCTTGATAACTCATGTCTCATGAATGATCAACTATTTCTAGATATTCCTCATGTTAAAAACATTTCATTTGTAGTTTTGTCCGCTTTAAGTAGTCTTGTACCACTAGTGTTAACTACAATATGGCTCAGTGCTGTATTTCGAGAAATTAGGAAAATGAAAAAGAGATGTTTGCAGGAAGAAGATAAAGTTTTGATAACAGCATCGCACTATGTCATTGGCACTATTGTCATGTTTTATGTTTCTGCTATTCCTATTTTGGTGTCTCTAGTCATTTACTTTTACACTTCTGCTGAACAAGAAACCCTAGTGTATGTAAATCTGCAGTTTGCTGCTGCTCTACAAACACTCTATGGAGTTGCTAATATTTTTTTCTATGCTTACTTAAACCCTGGATATTTATTGAGAGTTAAGAATTTAGTGACATGCATCCGTACTTCTCAGGTGCATCCAGTTGAACAGTCACCGGAATCCGAACATTCTTTTTAGCCTAACTGAATTAGTAAACTTTGTTTTAGGTTCTAAATAAACATTTTGTGTGTGTTTACTGTGTTGTTAAAACTACAAGCATCTAGAAAGAAGCAGACTATAAACTGCTTTGACAGACATTTGTCAGCAATAATACTTAGTGCATAAGACAATTTGTGTGAACTGGTAGTTTGAAACGTTTATTACTTGTTCTCTGGTTATCTCATCTCAGATTTATCAGATATTTATTAAATATAAAAATTGTTTGATGTTGTGAGTTTATATTAGTGTAGTTTGTAATAATAAATTTGCATACACTTTTTGCAACTTCTAAATCACTTCTATTGCAACCACCGTTGAATCTTTTTTGTAAAAGCTTGAACCCAGAACTGATAATTAGTCTGTCTTGATTTGCTCACCTATTTAAAAGTGATGAGCCTTCTTAAGCAAGTTAAATAAAATTATGACATAGGTCTGTATAAAAAAATATTACATTTAGCAAAAAACAGTCTCAAGTTTACAAATTGAAAATAATGGCAACATGTTTTATTGTTATAATCCAACCAATCAAATAAGAAACACAAAACCGTGGTTAATAAACTCTAAAGAAAAATATGCAGTTTTTAAATCGATAGCCACATTATCGTGGAAACACTATTTTGTGTTTTCTTTGAAATTCTGTGTTACAAATATACACACTTCTGTCATACACACTTCGTCAATTTTCTGTATAGTAGGAGTTATCAACTTTTTTGAAAGATAGTAGACAACCTATAGCTTGGTATTTTAGCCCTTAATAAAACACCGTTTGTAGCTATGCACATAACTTAATTACCCTACAGGATGAAAATATTCGTTGGTCATAGAAATTCGCGATTTCGCGAACAGTCAATCCCGCGAATTATTAAATTCAGTGAACAATTAGTTCTATTTTTAATCACAAGAGAGAACAACTACTGCATCAAATTTAAAATTAGTCGCTAGCCTAGTTTTTAATGTAAATACTAAATGTAATTGAGTTCCAAAACATTTTTAAAATCATTGCCTGAGCTTTGAGCTAACACCATTGGCAATGCATCACATTTATTTACAAAATTATTCGAGGTTGTCACAAGATATGCAGAATGGCGTCATTGCGAAAATAGCCGCGAGGCAGAAGTACTAAACGTAGCCGAGTTCCAAAACTTCTTTAAAATCATCGCCAGGCTTCGAGCTTTATTGCCATTGCGTCAAACTTTGCAGAATTATTCAAAGTTTTTACAAGTTATTCGGCATGGCTTCAGCATAGCAAAAAGCTCTCCTAATCTTTTTACATTAGAATCAACTCCATCAATCTCTAATACCGAAGTCAAGGACGATCATGATTCTGATCTGGACATAATGGTATGTATTTGATTTGCAGTGCAGATACGTTTTTTCATAATCAACTGCATTAGTTAATTCTTTTGTTTAAAAACTGATCGCTTTCATCAAATACTTCAGCTAGTGTTTTTGTACGTCCTCAACACTCGTTAGTATTTTTTCTTTTTCGTGTTTACTGCAGATTGACTACGAAAACTAAAGACAAGTAGTAATAATATTCGTCAAAGCAGGAATATTGGCAGAGGCAACCAGTCAACCTAGACCCTTTCATCGACAAAAACTCCTTGATATCGCTGTAGCAAACATGATTAAATTATATATTTTATTTCATGTATAGATGTATTATAATTTATTACGAACTTGAGTGTACAAATAAAATATTTCAAATACAAATAAAATTTTACAAACGATGAATGGAGTAAATATAAACAGTTTAGTCCATATGGCGGTTGTCTAGCAATAAAATTAAACTGGTACTCTTGATATGTGAATACTAGCGTGTAATGGTGCTTTCTGACTAGTTATTTTGGTAATAGCAGCTCTGTCGCTGTCACTGTCTTGGGTATGTGTTGAAGGTGATTCTCTCGCTACTACATGGCTGGTAAGGAAGTTATCATCAGAACTCTCCTCGTGGCTTACTATTGCAAAGTTCTGCCGGTTGGCCAAAGATTTGTGCTCGTAAAGGCGTTTTCGTTCCTTTTTTAAAAACAGATATTATATTCTTCTCGTAAGTAGCTGCAGTCACTTCAACCTCAATTTCCAGACCTCCCTGAATGATTGGTGATCTTCTAAGAATGACATCTACCACCCTTGCAATCATTGTTCTTCGGTGCATGATGAAAAATCTCTCTCTCACACTAAAACAAATAACGAAGCTGTAGGGATGGAAAAAATTAGTATTGCGTTTTACCGAAGAACCAAAGTAAAATTTAACTAATTTAGTAAATGTAAAAAACTCATTACTTACCACAAGTTGTTGGCTTATCAAAGGCCTCCAAAGCGATGAATATTCGTGAAAACCTCTGGACGCAGCAAAAATTGTTTACCGTAGAATAGCATGATCACCTCGAAGTTGTAAGCTAAATATAAACCGGAACACGCGGTGTGCGCATGCGTAGGAATATCTATTACTAGCCGCAATAGAGTTAACTTTTCCTAGAGAGTGGCAGTTTTCAGCCGCGAATAAATTCATCCGCGAATATGCATGAAAAGACAATTTTCGCGAAATATAACTCCGTGAATAAATTCATCCTGTAAGATACTACTTATCTGTGGTAATTTATAACTGCAAGCCTCTAGAGCCTTGAAATTCTGTGATAATAAAAAATAGACCTAGTTTTAATGATAGCTGAATAATCAGAGAACAAAAACTTAAACTTTCAACTCTTTGCACCCGCATAATATTCAACACTACATTGAACTCCAGTGCTGCTGTTTAGTTTGCAGTTATGTAAATCACTGAAAATGTTTCTAAAGAAATTGTGTAGGGGGCAGGATGTTTGATGCAATGGCTACTAAATAGTTTGAGTGCGACAGAAATTATTTTCATAGCAAGCAAAAACTTTCCTATTTCATAATTTTTCTGCATATATTGCCTAGCTGGCTGAATAGAATATTTATGTAAAATAGTAACTTTGTAAGGGCTCTATGGTTATTTCTCTGTATCAATAAATTTTGTGAAAGTCATGTACTGTTCATCTGTTCAGTGTTTGGCTCAGTAGTCACTCACAAAGGTTGAGGATGTGAAACAGATTTTTGGTAGTTTTAGGTAAGTATTTTTCTTCCAATATAAACTGTTATAATTATAAACAGCATTTAATGACAGTATCCATGTTTTTCAAAACCAGTCATATCTTTAAAATACAAAAAACTTGTACCGTATAAGATACTGTTGTTACAAACTTTTGAAAATTTGTTTTTTGTTGTTTAAAACAATTGCGATTTCATTATTATTGTACGAGTCATACATCACTAAATAGGTGCTGTTTCAAATGTAGAAGATTGTATTGCTGTAGTTAGATTGTCATCACTTGTCAAACTCAAACACTTATTCTGGTCTGCAAGATAAAAAAATACTAATGAATGAGGAACGTCACCACCATGTTCACAATCACTTGTATTATTATAACAAACATATACTATAAAATGTTTCAGAGCACTATGAAGTAGTCATCACAAGTAACGGTGAATAAGTCAAGATACATACATGTAAAAAAGCCATAGTTTTGCTTTTCATTGTTTAAGATGTGTTTTATAGTCCAAGTTTTATAGTCCAAGTTTTATAGTCTAAGTTTCATAGTCCAAGTTTTATAGTCCAAGTTTTATAGTCCAAGTTTTATAGTCCAAGTTTTATAGTCTAAGTTTCATAGTCCAAGTTTTATAGTCCAAGTTTTATAGTCTAAGTTTTATAGTCCATGTTTTATAGTCCAAGTTTTATAGTCCAAGTTTTATAGTCCAAGTTTTATAGTCTAAGTTTTATAGTCCAAGTTTTATAGTCCAAGTTTTATAGTCTAAGTTTCATAGTCCAAGTTTTATAGTCTAAGTTTCATAGTCCAAGTTTTATAGTCCAAGTTTTATAGTACAAGTTTTATAGTCTAAGTTTCATAGTCCAAGTTTTATAGTCCAAGTTTTATAGTCCAAGTTTTATAGTCCAAGTTTTATAGTCTAAGTTTTATAGTCTAAGTTTCATAGTCCAAGTTTTATAGTCCATGTTTTATAGTCCAAGTTTTATAGTCCAAGTTTCATAGTCCAAGTTTTATAGTCCAAGTTTTATAGTCCAAGTTTTATAGTCCAAGTTTTATAGTCCAAGTTTTATAGTCCATGTTTTATAGTCCAAGTTTTATAGTCTAAGTTTTATAGTCCAAGTGTTATAGTCTAAGTTTTATTGTCTAAGTTCTATAGTCTAAGTTTTACAGTCTAAGTTTTATAGTCTAAGTTTTATAGTCTAAGTTTCATAGTCCAAGTTTTATAGTCCAAGTTTTATAGTCTAAGTTTTATAGTCTAAGTTTTATAGTCTAAGTTTTATAGTCTAAGTTTTATAGTCCAAGTTTTATAGTCTAAGTTTTATAGTCCAAGTTTTATAGTCCATGTTTTATAGTCCAAGTTTTATAGTCTAAGTTTTATAGTCCAAGTTTTATAGTCCAAGTTTTATAGTCCAAGTTTTATAGTCCAAGTTTTATAGTCCAAGTTTCATAGTCCAAGTTTTATAGTCCATGTTTTATAGTCTAAGTTTTATAGTCTAAGTTTTATAGTCCAAGTTTTATAGTTCAAGTTTTATAGTCCAAGTTTTATAGTCCAAGTTTCATAGTCCAAGTTTTATAGTCCATGTTTTATAGTCCAAGTTTTATAGTCCAAGTTTCATAGTCCAAGTTTTATAGTCCAAGTTTTATAGTCCAAGTTTTATAGTCCAAGTTTTATAGTCCAAGTTTTATAGTCCATGTTTTATAGTCCAAGTTTTATAGTCTAAGTTTTATAGTCCAAGTTTCATAGTCCAAGTTTTATAGTCCATGTTTTATAGTCCAAGTTTTATAGTCTAAGTTTTATAGTCCAAGTTTCATAGTCCAAGTTTTATAGTCCATGTTTTATAGTCCAAGTTTTATAGTCCAAGTTTCATAGTCCAAGTTTTATAGTCCAAGTTTTATAGTCCAAGTTTTATAGTCCAAGTTTTATAGTCCAAGTTTTATAGTCCATGTTTTATAGTCCAAGTTTTATAGTCCAAGTTTCATAGTCCAAGTTTTATAGTCCAAGTTTTATAGTCCAAGTTTTATAGTCCAAGTTTTATAGTCCAAGTTTTATAGTCCATGTTTTATAGTCCAAGTTTTATAGTCTAAGTTTTATAGTCCAAGTTTCATAGTCCAAGTTTTATAGTCCATGTTTTATAGTCCAAGTTTTATAGTCCAAGTTTCATAGTCCAAGTTTTATAGTCCAAGTTTTATAGTCCAAGTTTTATAGTCCAAGTTTTATAGTCCAAGTTTTATAGTCCATGTTTTATAGTCCAAGTTTTATAGTCCAAGTTTCATAGTCCAAGTTTTATAGTCCAAGTTTTATAGTCCAAGTTTTATAGTCCAAGTTTTATAGTCCAAGTTTTATAGTCCATGTTTTATAGTCCAAGTTTTATAGTCTAAGTTTTATAGTCCAAGTTTCATAGTCCAAGTTTTATAGTCCATGTTTTATAATCCAAGTTTTATAGTCTAAGTTTCATAGTCTAAGTTTTATAGTCTAAGTTTTATAGTCCAAGTTTTATAGTCTAAGTTTTATAGTCCAAGTTTTATAGTCCAAGTTTTATAGTCCAAGTTTTATAGTCCAAGTTTTATAGTCCAAGTTTTATAGTCCATGTTTTATAGTCCAAGTTTTATAGTCTAAGTTTTATAGTCCAAGTTTCATAGTCCAAGTTTTATAGTCCATGTTTTATAGTCCAAGTTTTATAGTCTAAGTTTTATAGTCCAAGTTTCATAGTCCAAGTTTTATAGTCCATGTTTTATAGTCCAAGTTTTATAGTCCAAGTTTCATAGTCCAAGTTTTATAGTCCAAGTTTTATAGTCCAAGTTTTATAGTCCAAGTTTTATAGTCCAAGTTTTATAGTCCATGTTTTATAGTCCAAGTTTTATAGTCCAAGTTTCATAGTCCAAGTTTTATAGTCCAAGTTTTATAGTCCAAGTTTTATAGTCCAAGTTTTATAGTCCAAGTTTTATAGTCCATGTTTTATAGTCCAAGTTTTATAGTCTAAGTTTTATAGTCCAAGTTTCATAGTCCAAGTTTTATAGTCCATGTTTTATAGTCCAAGTTTTATAGTCCAAGTTTCATAGTCCAAGTTTTATAGTCCAAGTTTTATAGTCCAAGTTTTATAGTCCAAGTTTTATAGTCCAAGTTTTATAGTCCATGTTTTATAGTCCAAGTTTTATAGTCCAAGTTTCATAGTCCAAGTTTTATAGTCCAAGTTTTATAGTCCAAGTTTTATAGTCCAAGTTTTATAGTCCAAGTTTTATAGTCCATGTTTTATAGTCCAAGTTTTATAGTCTAAGTTTTATAGTCCAAGTTTCATAGTCCAAGTTTTATAGTCCATGTTTTATAATCCAAGTTTTATAGTCTAAGTTTCATAGTCTAAGTTTTATAGTCTAAGTTTTATAGTCCAAGTTTTATAGTCTAAGTTTTATAGTCCAAGTTTTATAGTCCAAGTTTTATAGTCCAAGTTTTATAGTCCAAGTTTTATAGTCCAAGTTTCATAGTCCAAGTTTTATAGTCCATGTTTTATAGTCCAAGTTTTATAGTCCAAGTTTTATAGTCCAAGTTTTATAGTCCAAGTTTTATAGTCTAAGTTTTATAGTCCAAGTTTCATAGTCCAAGTTTTATAGTCCAAGTTTTATAGTCTAAGTTTTATAGTCTAAGTTTTATAGTCTAAGTTCTATAGTCTAAGTTTTATAGTCCAAGTTTTATAGTCTAAGTTTTATAGTCCAAGTTTTATAGTCCAAGTTTTATAGTCCAAGTTTCATAGTCTAAGTTTTATAGTCTAAGTTTTATAGTCCAAGTTTTATAGTCTAAGTTTTATAGTCCAAGTTTTATAGTCTAAGTTTTATAGTCCAAGTTTTATAGTCCAAGTTTTATAGTCCAAGTTTTATAGTCTAAGTTTTATAGTCCAAGTTTTATAGTCCAAGTTTTATAGTCCAAGTTTTATAGTCCAAGTTTTATAGTCCAAGTTTTATAGTCCAAGTTTTATAGTCCAAGTTTTATAGGCCAAGTTTTATAGTCTAAGTTTTATAGTCTAAGTTTTATAGTCCATGTTTTATAGTCTAAGTTTTATAGTCCAAGTGTTATAGTCCAAGTTTTATAGTCCAAGTTTTATAGTCCAAGTTTTATAGTCCAAGTTTTATAGTCCAAGTTTTATAGTCCAAGTTTTATAGTCTAAGTTTTATAGTCCAAGTTTTATAGTCCAAGTTTTATAGTCTAAGTTTTATAGTCCAAGTTTTATAGTCTAAGTTTTATAGTCCAAGTTTTATAGTCCAAGTTTTATAGTCCAAGTTTTATAGTCCAAGTTTTATAGTCTAAGTTTTAGAGTCCAAGTGTTATAGTCCAAGTTTTATAGTCCATGTTTTATAGTCCAAGTTTCATAGTCTAAGTTTTATAGTCCAAGTTTTATAGTCCAAGTTTTATAGTCCAAGTTTTATAGGCCAAGTTTTATAGTCCAAGTTTTATAGTCCATGTTTTATAGTCCAAGTGTTATAGTCCAAGTTATATAGTCTAAGTTTTATTGTCTAAGTTTTAGAGTCCAAGTGTTATAGTCCAAGTTTTATAGTCTAAGTTTTATAGTCCAAGTTTTATAGGCCAAGTTTTATAGTCCAAGTTTTATAGTCTAAGTTTTATAGTCCAAGTTTTATAGTCCATGTTTTATAGTCCAAGTTTCATAGCCTAAGTTTTTTAGCGTAACATTTATTTCTACAGGAACTATTTCATGTCCCTGATTAAAAATACCAAATAACCATTTTTACCAATTTTTTTTTAAAAGTTTGCAAGACTTTGCATCATATTAATTTTTTTCCCATTTTATTTCATGGTTTATCCAAATTCAGAGTTGCTGACTTTGCTCTTAAAAACCTTTTAGGCTCTGCCTTGCTCCTAAAACGACTTTATTAAATTTGTTTTGTCTACTTGGCAGCCGGCTTAATTTATAGCAAGCAACAATGTCAGCATAAGATATATTAGTAATAAATAAAACAATGGGAATATATTTTCTTGCTGAAAATTGCTTCCTGACGTAAGACAAGTTAAAAAAGTTTTATTTATTTAAATATATGAAACATTGTTTTCTTTTGTTAAACCGTGATTTATTATAACAAGTAGTCTTGCAATGAAAAATCTGCCTGGCGCAAGATTTTATCTCGCGACCTCCAGATTGCAAACTTAACCATTAAACTACGCAGACTATATTGGATTCATTGGGCAAATAGTCATTACATTGGTTAAAATGCTAACACTTAGAGCTCTTGCTTGGGGGTAATAACTAGCGCCGTTGACGGTTACATGTAACGATTGTTAAGCTGTCTCAAAACGCAAGTATTGTTTTAGTAAATATTCTAGTAAAGATCTAATTTTCTAGGTAAGTTACACAAATTCATTAGGTAATTATTCTATTACTCGTGCAATGCCAGGCATTCAGCTAGTTAACTGTAAATAAATACAGCAAATACAGGTTCATGTGCAAGTATATAAATTACATGCATAGTCTAATCTTTAATGAAAGACGGTGTAATATTAAGAAAAACATCAAAAGCTGAAAAAAATCTTGAAAATGTTTTAATGTGTCTGTTGCAGACGTTGACACAGGTTTTTGTAAATGTTTGAGAAATGATGAGGCAACTCCAAAAGACTTCTGATAATTGTACAAAAATTATTTCTTACTTTGTTGCAGACAAACAATACAAAACTTCTCATAATACATCGCCAATCTAACTTTATAAGAAAACACGACTCAGAAAATCTAGGCTCTAGAAATATACCCATAAAATAGTTTACTTTAAGATTTCAATATATTACTTTGTCAACGCAGAGTGGTTCATTGTAAACACATCTAAGGAAGGCAAGTAATCTTCTCCGAAATTGTATGGTGTTACGAAAGAAACACAAAGGTCAACCGAGTTGAGAATAAGTGCCCAATGTCTCAAATTGAAAATGATATTTGAGTTGCTGGAAAGGAAAGAAATACTCCCCTACATAAGGCAAGTTTACTTAAAGTGTTGCCAGAAACCAGAGTTACTACCAATTTTTTAAAACCTAAAGAAAAAGTTACATAGTAAAAAAATAAACAAGCATGGCTTACTTGTGTAATTTAGCGAAAGTAAAATTAAACATTTTGAGAGCACTCTTGTGCAACTAATTTGGCAGCCCACAGAATCCAACTTACAAATATTTAGTAAAAAGCTGGAGAGCACACTTTAAAGAATAATCATAGCAACAGATAAATAATATTTATATTTTTAATTTTTCTTTAATACAATAAACAGTTTAACTAGAGACAAGTTGAGTAGCATCAAGTCTGTCATGGGTGTAGATTAACTTGCTCTGAATATAAAAAGGGGTCAGCTAAATATGCTCATATAACTTCAGACAATCATCAAGTTTATAAGGGGTGTAGATTAACTTGTTATAAATATAAAAGGTGGTCAGCTAAATATGATCATAAAACTTTAGACTAACATCAAGTTTATAAGGGGTGTAGGTTAACTTGCTTTGAATATATAAGGAGATCAGCTAAATATGATCATAAAACTTTAGACTAGCAGAAGAATACTTTTACTAACTCTAGGATGTGACAAGAATTTTATCTACGAATTTACCTTGAGAACAATGTTGGACTTGTTTTTCCTTGGTTTGCTAAAATTTGATAACATTGCATAACATTTGCTAAAATTAGAAATTATACAAGTTCTGCTCAGCAATATTGAAAAAAAGTTTTCAATAATAACATTGGACATTGAGGAAATCGTTCACTTTATAGAAAAAATAAATGTATAAAAAGCTGTCTGTTACATTTGTATTTCATAAATTATGGTGATAGAAATTATCACTGCATAGAAACTATTGCACAAGTAATTCTTAGCCTGGGATCACTGGCTATGAGCAACAAGAGCTAATGAACAACAATGGCTATCACACAATGGCTGCTCTCTATATCTGCTAAGCCTGAGATCACTGGCTATGAGCAACAAGAGCTAATGAACAACAATGACTATTACACAATGACTGCTCTCTATATCTGCTTAGCCTGGGATCACTGGCTATGAGCAACAAGAGCTAATGAACAACAATGACTATTAAACAATGACTGCTCTCTATATCTGCTTAGCCTGAGATCACTGGATATGAACAACAAGAGCTAATGACCAACAATGACCATTAGACAATGGCTGCTCTCTATATCTGCAATGTTTTCTCTATACGCTCTCGTGTGGCTGCGATTAACTGTTCATTTCTGAGCGTTTAAGAGCTTGTAATCACATTTCCACATATTTGGCACTTACAACACAACAGAGTAAGACATGGTGAATCTTTTGATACCCAATAACTGTAATGTAAATTTTATTGCGAGCCAACCAAGTTTCACACATTTCTCACAAACATTGGTAGCGTCTTAATGATATATTTATATCGACACCATGAAGACTTCTGTGTGAACCCAATACAGTCAGACCTCAACGCGCTAGCATACCACATTCTGAGACTGACCTTGTATGTCAGTTCTCTTGTATCTCCAATCTGATTGTATCACGAAAAGTATCTAAATTTTAATTTGATTTATTGAAATTAGTCTGTTCCTACCCACTGAACAAAAAACCCCTATAACAGAATATGACAACAAAAAATGTGTTTTATTTGTTCTAATTCCCCATGGGCCAATCTATCACGTTTCACCAAAGTGTGTGCTGGCCCATCACGGATTGTTTCAACACTGGTTCCATCTTAAAAAGCATGTCCAGTTTGGTACAAATCAAAGTTTTTAGGTTCCTACCTGGAAACGGTCACCGGTTACAGCCTTTCAAAGTTGCTAAACGGGGGAGACAATACAGTTTCTTTTATTTTTTAGGTACCTGGGAGTTCAATATCTTAGAAACCATTTCAATGTTACTTTGTGAGTTTAGCTGGATCTAAACTCACAAAGTACTAATAGCTATCTAGTGGTTATGATCTGTAATGAAATGCAACCTGTTCTTATCTTCAAAACGGACTGTAGTGGCTAAAAGTGGTATGAGAGAGCCTTGATGGCAACAAGGTCGGTAAGCCATGATTTTTTACCCTACGTAACATCACAAATTTTAAATTCTTGAAAACAACCAGGGTGCAAGTATAGGTAAGCTTAAATGTTTTTAAATTACAATCAAACTATATTTATTTAATAAGTGATGATTTCCCTGTACAATAGGTTGACCTTTAGATATTGTGAAGGACTCACATATCCCATGTCACTCTCTGTGTGTATTGTTACTTTTTGGATGGCTAGTCACCTTCTGCTTGTCCAGCCTATGTCTCCTTGACTAGCCATCTGGTTCATGTTCAGCCGCTTGTTGTTCGACCAGTTTCACCTTTTCCTGACATACCTAACTACCTTCTACCAATTCATTTGCAGTATTAAACACTCATTTACACAATCTATTTCTATTGGTGCGTTTACACTGGCCGACACCGACTCCGATTAGGTGCCAATACCCCGACTCAGACAGGTACCTCCGACATTTCACGTATGGGTGCCGACACCGACTCCCACTTTACATTGCAACGATCAAACGATTTTTGTCGGTACCAACAGCCAATCACAGCGTTTCGCCGTTCTGACCTTCACCCGACCACGCGAAGACGATTACACATAAAAATCAACGCGCTTGATGTGAAAAATTATATACTAGTACTACACTACTACTACTGCTCCTACTACTACTGCTAGAAGCAACTACTGAATGCCAAGCAATGAATGAATGATGAGGCAATGAAAATCCGAGCAAAGAACTGTACGTGAAGTGCTTTCGTCCGAGTAATTACAATAAATAAAATGAATAATGAAGAAGATCGAATGGTGGATGTATATTTGTGGTAGTAGTAGTGCGATGGACGCCGGGCCAACACTTTACACTTCTTGTAATTATTTGTTTGTATATATTTTATATGTCTGTAAATATTTTATTATATGAGTTGTCCTTTTTATTCTCTCTTTATTGCCTTTTTATTGTTGGCCTTGTTACTCGTTATGCGATCAATTGTCGTCGTTTATGTTGTCATATCAACGCACTAGCGTGCCTAATAATTGGCCATTTAAACATTGCTAGCCGGTGTTCTAACTCGGTCCCGTTAGCCGGAACGGGCAATTTTATTGTATATAAGGGAGCAACGCTCACTTAGTGGACAGAGCTAATGTCCGTACGCTCCTCAGCTAGTGAATTTCCTTCGCTAATAAAACATTGAATGAAATCACACGCAATTTATTTCTGTATGACATAATCTAAATCGTGCCAAGTAAGGGCCGGCAAATTTCTTGACAGTTGTATTTACAGTCGTACTAGTAGTAGAACTAGTAGTAGTCGTACAACTGGCTATTCACTTTTAATTAATTTAAATTAAAGAAAAAAACTTGATTTTTTGGTACTCTCGCGTTCACATCGTTGCTAGCCATGCTGGTTCACTATTAAAAAGAGAACGAGGGAAAGTTTAATGACAGTCTTTTAGCCTCTCATTAAACCTAGCCCTTTCGTTTCATAAACTTAGCACTGTCATTAAAGCCTAGGCTCATTTAACCAGAGGCTCCTAGCTTCTGATTGGCTGATGAGCGTCCGACTTGTCGGTGCAACCGGGCACTGCTGGGTAGCTCCGACACCGACTTTCAGATCGGTGCCGACACCGATTTTTCTGTTCACACCTACCGACACCGACACCGACTCATAAAATTTGTCTGTGCACGACAAAATCGGTGACAAAATCGGCCAGTGTAAACGCACCATATAGGTAGCATAGCCTTAGCCACCAAACCAAAGGATTAAATTTTGAGTAAATAATTAGCAGCCATTAAGCCAGGTTACACTCAAAGATATTGCATAATAAACCTTAAGTGGTAGAAAGCTGCAGTCAGAACACACCAATGCTAGTAAGCACCACATCACCTGATAAAATGGCAGCTGAGAGATGACCTTGGCCTCACGAAGATCCTGATATTTTACCTGGTTCTACCGTACCAAAGGTATATTTATACTGACACACACAGCGCTAAAAATCAAGGTGCTAGTGTTTATGATATTGTGTCATAAGTGTAACCAACAGCAGCACTCTTCATGTTAGCAGCATGAGCAGTAGCGTTGGTGTTTGAATGCATAATATGAAACGGTAGGTAATTTTGAGTGCCTAAACACAATTTGTTAGCCAATTAAAGCATCTATCACAAAACTATGGATATTATTTCCTGGTACGCCAAGAATTTGCTTGTTTGCAAATGGTTGACTGTAAAGAACATCAATTGCTAATGCCCAATGGATTCACTCGTTTGGACATCATTCATTTTTATAAAAAATTGCTAGTTTCAAGGATGTGGCATTTCATAAGCAATAAAAATTAGGTTTATAATCTGGAAAAGTAATAAACAGAAGCAATAGTTTAAATATTGTTCATCATAAACTATGTAACGTTTATGATGCACTGTGGATGGTAGATCCATGTTTTTAACTACTTTTACTGTTTGTAGTTATGCTAGGCTTTCTTACTCATCTCTAACTCCCCGTATCTCACATGATGACAGGCTGAGACTTCACACATGCTTTATGAACCCACTATATAAGTCCCAGCAAAAACATTAAGTCCCAACGAAAACATGATTATTCACCCTCGGTACACGAAATGTTTAGCCATATACCTTTATATTTCATGTACATGTAGTTCTTTGTTTCTCAAAGTTGGAAGGCTATTTTTGGACCCCACTAAAGGAGAACAACTGGTAATATTGGGAAAACATCAATACATGTGAACTCAATGATTACAAGAAAAAAGCTTCATTTTGTTATAATGCCTTTGACACGACTTGCTTAAAAATTAAGAGTGGCTCTCCCCATCACGCATATTTGTATTTTGTGGTTTAGTTCCAAGACTTCAAGATGGTATGCTCTCTAACATTTTATGCTGCGATGGTTAGTACGACATCTGACCATATTGTTTATCCTTCTACCTACCAGTTACACATTTGACAAAGAAGAGATCAATGAGGTAAACTGCTAACATCAGAATATATTTAAGAGTCAGATGTATATGACTATAATATCAATATTCATAATAAACTACAGACAGTTTCCTATTAGTCCTGCATACTATTGACACTGATTAAATTCTACTGAAATATATCAATAGAGCGAAGCGGCTGCATGGTAGTTTTATGAAATTACTCATCACATGTCTACATATATGAGCGTATAGCAAAGAATCTCATAGAAATACAAAAACATGACAATTTTTTGTCAGAGTAAAATAATCCGACTTCAAAATGTCACATAAAAATTTAAAAGACAGAGTATATAAACCGACAATTTGTAAGTGTCAAAACTAACCAGCCTAACCTTACCGAGGAAATGAGGCTATAGATGAATATGAAGTCTGAATTTATGAGACTCTACAGTAATGCATAAATGAATGGTCATTCAATGAACTGTAATTTGACCTGCCGTTGGAGAAGCAATCTACGTGTCACATCTGCACTGTCAGTTTTTCTCTCTGATTGATAAGAGTTAGATTTTGTCAGCCATGGGGACCCGACTCTAAAAAGGAATGAAATGGTTCAGAGAAAATAAATTGACAATGGACAAATAAAACATAGGCTTATAGTAAACTAGGCATATATGTTTGAAATGGGCAAGATGTGTACAAAAAAATTTAACAACCGGCCAATCAGGGGTGACCTTACAGAGCCAAGAAAACAATCGACCAATGAATACCTCTATGAAGGAATTTTTAAAGCTAAGAGTGATTAAATGTTAATTCTAAAACGATATAAATAAATCTATGTCTAAAAACCCACTGCTACAGGTTTACGAATAGGTATTCGACTAACAACCTTAACCCTTTGAACCCTGGATGACCTTGCCAATGTGTGTTAGTAACCCTGGACAATTTGTCTAACACTCTAAAGTTTTAAGCCTTTTATTAAATATATCTAAATGCGCTCATAATACAATGATATTTGATAAAACACTAGTAACAAAAAGTCGGGCAACTGACAGCAAATGTCATCAAACGACAAAAACTAGTATTTCACCATTATCCAGGCTAAAACAATAAAAATTTGTACGATTTTAAAAACTCGTAAAAATATATACAGTATCATCCTATCCATCGAGCATACGTTCTGTGATGCGGAGAACCGGATGTCCGGTTCGCAAGGAGAGAGGGGGATAGCGGCATCTTAACTGCGAGCACGCGAGAGGTAGGACGCAAAAACCAGGTACGTTAGATGGTGTCAAGAGTGGAGACTACAAGGAAATTTCAGTAAGTCAGCGATAATAATCAAATTATTAGGCAATAGCGAATAGTTGATGATTAGAGAGAGAATTTGCGAGGATAATAGTTGAGTTATAAGAAATTATAAGTTATACAATAGTGAAGGATTGAAGATAATAACTTGGAAAATGAGCGACAGACACAACAATAGTATTTTCGGGAAGGGGGTTAAGACACCCGAGCTGAGACTAGAAACAGGAGCCGAATTGGAAGGATGGAGGAGATTTATTAAGAGATTTGAGATAGCAATTGTGTCGGCAGGATTAAAAAGAAAGGAACACACCAGGGTGACAAGAAAAGTAGAATCAGAAGAATACGATTTAGAACAAAAGAAGGCAGCGTTTCTGTTGGACTGTATGGGAGAGAAGGGGTATGATATTTTTGAAACATGGGAGATAGAGGTCGACGCCATGCAATATGACGACATTAAAGAAAAATTTGACGATTATTTTTCTGAAAAGGAAAATATAGTAGCAACGAGACACAGATTATTTACTATGAAACAGGATAATTGTGAAGATTTATGCAGGTTTATAGAAAGAATAGAAAGGGCAGCAAAACAATGCAGGCTGGAGGAGTTAGAAAAAGATCTAATACTGCAGGTTTTGATAATGGGTATGAATGATGATAAAATGAGAAAAGAGTTGTTACTTAAGAAGAATATCACCCTAGAGAAGGCAAGAGCTAGGTGCAGTCAGTACGAGTCGGCCACAATAGCAGCGGGGATAATAACAACAAGGGAAAAAGAAACGATAGATCAAGTAATAGGAGAAGAAGAGGACGATGAGTTAATACAAAGGATAGGAGGTAGAGCTGACGGAGGAGCAAGAAACAAAGGTAATATCGGTACAGGGAGATCTGGAGTACAATGCTATACATGTGATAGATTCGGACACATCTCAAAAGATTGTTTCAGGAATAGAGAAACTGGGTATAATAGAGGATACAAAGGACGAAACTTAACCAGGGGGGCAGGCAGTCTAAGAAAAAACGATGAAAGGTCACCTATCACATGCTATGCTTGCTCGGCAACAGGACATATGGCAAGAAGCTGTCCTAACCGGCTAACAGATAAGAAAATAAGCATGGTTGAAAATAATGCATCGGAATATTCAGAAGATTCATTATGACTAAAAGAAAAATTAAAAAGATTTAAAGCGGCCAATGACTTCCTAATCAGCTTGAAAACTAAAAACAAATACATAAACTTCGAGATAGACACAGGAGCTGATGTAACAGTTATGAGTGAAGCAACAGCAAGGAGGATAAACTGCAAGATTGAACCAACTAAACGAGTATTGAAAGGGGCAGATGGCAAGAGGTTAGAGACGATAGGCGAGTCAAAAATTGAGTTGATCTCAAAGAGAGGACAAAGAATAATAGCGAGGATCAGTGTTATGAAGGGAAACAATAGTAATCTGTTAGGGAAACCGGAAATAATAAAGTTAGGGCTAGTTAAGACAATTCAAAGAGTGACTACGATAGAGGACGAGATGGCAAAGAAATACCCAAATTTGTTCAAAGAGCTTGGAACACTACCAGACGTGTTCCGGATAAATTTAAGGGAAGATTCGACACCGGTGTGTCTCCAAGTGCCAAGGAGGTTGCCTATAGGTCTGAAGGAAGCAACAAAACAGGAAATAGCAAGGATGGAAAAATTAGGAGTGATAAAGAAAATAGAGAAACCAACAAAGTGGTGTTCAGGAATGGTAGTAGCGCCAAAGAGTAAGGGAAAAGTCCGAATTTGTGTTGATCTGACGCAGCTAAACAAGAGTGTGCTCAGAGAAAATTTCCCACTGCCTACATTGGAAGAAACAATAGCCTAGCTAGAGGACAGCGTCATTTTTAGCAAAATGGATGCTAATTCAGGATTTTGGCAGACAGAATTAGCGGAAGAGTCACAAGAGCTTACTACATTCATTACACCATTTGGTAGGTATATGTTTCAGCGAATGCCGTTCGGTATTTCGGCAGCTCCAGAATTTTTCCAACGCCAAGTGAGTAAGATAATAGGGCAACAACAAGGAGTTGTTTGTATGATGGATGACATTCTGGTAGTAGGAAAGAACAAAGAAGAACACGACATAAGGCTTCACGAAGTGCTAGACAAGCTTAATAGAGCAGGGTTGACACTTAATAGAGAAAAATGTCAGTTTGGAGTTGATGAAGTCAAGTTTTTAGGTCATATCCTAAACAAAGAAGGAATTCGGATAGATCCAGAGAAAGAAAAAGCAATCAAGGAGATGCCAGCACCTATAGACAGGAAGAGTTTAAGAAGATTCTTGGCGATGGTGAACTATTTAGGAAGGTTTAGCCCCTTGTTAGCAGAAGTGGAAAGACCATTGAGACTATTAGACAAAAACAATGCAGCATGGTGTTGGAATGAGGAACAGCAGAAGGGCTTCGAAAAGATTAAGGAGATCATCTCTACGGCACCAGTCTTGACTTTATTTGATAATAGTAGTAAACACCGGATAACAGCAGATGCCAGTAAACATACATTGGGAGCAGCTTTGCTGCAGATGAATAGAGAAGGAAGATGGCAACCAGTAGCCTATGCCTCAAGAAAAATGAGTGAAGCAGAGCAAAAGTATGGACAAATAGAGAAGGAGGCACTGGCCGTAGCATGGGCATGTGACAAATTCGATTTCTACTTGGTGGGGAGAGACTTTGAAGTTGAGACTGATCATAAGCCACTGGTTCCGCTGCTGGGAAACAAAGATCTGTCAGACTTGCCATTAAGGATTCAAAGATTTAAGATGAGGATGATGAGATACAGATATAATATTTTTCACACACCAGGAGACAAGATGTTTTTGGCTGACCTGTTATCAAGACCAGCATCAAAAAGAGACGAAATAAAATTACAAAGAGTGGAAAACCATGCTAGTAGGATAGTAGCAGCAATAGAGGATGTGCTAATAGAGAAAATTAAAGGGTACGCGGAAACGGATGAAACGTATCAGACAGTGATGAAAGGAATAGAAACAGGATGGAAATATGCAATATGCGGCGAGGCAAAAAGGTTGAAGGAAAAGAAGGATGAGCTCAGCGTGGTAAATGGAATGATTATGTGGAATGCCAGGGTTTACATACCTATTAATTTGAGAAAGGAAATAATGGAAAAACTCCATAGTGGACATCAGGGCCAGGTCAAGACGTACCGAAGGTGTCAAGATTCAGTGTGGTGGCCAGGGATTAGAAAAGAGATAATAGAGATGGTGGAACGCTGTGAGGTATGTATAAAAAATAGAAGGATGTCACATGAGCCGATGTGTAACACTCCATTACCAGAGAAACCTTGGCAAGAGATCGGAACAGACTTGTTCGAGTTCGAAGGAAGGCGCTACGTTATTTTCATGGACTACTACTCGAAATGGATAGAGGTAGTTCAGATGAATAACCAAACAGGAAGAGAATTGGCGTTGAAATTCGCAGGAATAATAGCAAGGTTGGGAGCCCCATTAAAAGTACGTAGCGATAACGGACCATGTTACAACTCACCCGAATGGAGGGAAATTTTAATAAGGTACAACATAATAGGAGAAACTAGTAGTCCTAGATATCCTGAAAGTAATGGCTTAGCGGAGAGAGCGGTAGGGATAATAAAAAGTTTGTGGAGGAAAGAAAAGGACAAGAACCTGGCCTTGCTAGCCTATAGAACTACCCCACTGGAAAGTGGAAATAGGCCAGATGAGTTAATGTATAATAGAAGAATTCGAAATGAGTTACCAGGACAGCACTTAGTCATACCCAATCTCGGACAGTTCAAAGAAAGAGATAGACACCTCAAAGAGAGACAGAAAAGCAATTTTGATAGGGTAAAGAGGCCAAAGAGATTGTCCGTATTAAAAGAAGGGGATAGAGTATGGGTGAAAATAAACCACGAAGATGAAGGGAGAGAGGCAACAGTTATTAAGGAGGCTTTAGAACCAAATAGCTTCTGGGTGGCTATGAACGGAAGAAGAGTACGAAGGAATAGGAAACACCTGAGATTACTATTTGAAAAAGCTTCGCGCTACATGATAGAGTCTCAAGATAAGGAAGTAGTTAGTAATAGTAGGGAAGGGAATAGAAAGAAAACATGGGTAGGAGATAATAGTAATAGTAACCCAATAAGAAAGAGTACTAGAGATAGAATAAATAAACGTGACAATGATTTTGTTTATTCCAAATAACTTCTGTTGTAGACACTTGGAATATTACAACCAAAGTTGGATTCAATAGAGAGGGCTCAAAGTAAAAGAAAGGCTTGACAATAGAAAGTGAGGAGGTTAACAGCACGGAAAAAAAGGGGTTTAATAGAAAGAGAAAGAGCAATAATAATAGAGAAAGTAATAATAGAGATGGAGGACTACACCGTAGTCGGGAACAGCATAGCTCATTACATCACACCACCAGTGGGGGTGAAAAAAATTGCCCTAGGAGGAGCCACCCTGGAGGAGCTGTTGTACAGGTGCGGAATCCCCGGAATAAAGATTGTCATTTCCGGAGTTCCCGACATCATGAGCCGAAGAGATGACGCCGTGGATGGGGACAAAGTTTCCAAGTACGAGCAGACCCTGAGAAGGGCATCCAATAGACCGGGAGTAATCCTCTGCTCCTTTTACCCCTCTACCAGGGTGCCAGCTGCACAGTATGGCATTATAGGTCGCCTAAATAGGCTCATATGCACCCTCAACTCCAACAAGAAGGAGGGCACGCCGAACTTGTGCACCCGCCTCTTCGGAAGAGGTCAGGATGGCCTGTTTTTTTTCAACAGGGAACATTTGAAGGACGAAGTCCACCCTAACGATCACTGGGCGAGGGTGCTATCTGAGACTATGTGTAGATACATAGCGACCAGGAGGAGTGCGAGGGACTTGAGGGAACGTCTGTATCGGCCTCTAAGGAGAGACACTAGGGCAGGGACAGAAAGAGGAAACGAGAGAAAGGAGATTAATAGGGAGAGGTTAAATAGAGAGGGAAGTTCGGAGGAAAGGAACGTCGAAGCTGCGAGGGAAACCCAAGAGAGAGAAGGTAGTCAACAGGAGGAAGAGAGCATATGGATGAGAAGAGAAAGAGAGGTGATAGAAAGAGCAAGACAAGATAGAGAACAAAAGAAAGCGGAAATAAGAATAAGGTTCGAAAGCGAAATGGCAGCAGTGGAAAGAGAATACGAAAGAGATGTGGTAAGAGCTAGAGAAGATAGGCAAATAGCTGAAAGAGCTATTGAAAGAGAAAGAGCCAGGGGGCAAGGCGCAGAAAGGGTTAACAGGGAGGAAAAGAAACAACAAGAAATCAGAAGGATAGATAGAGAGACAAGGGAGAGAAAGTCACCAGTCAGGCAGCGGAGAGTTCGCTTTGCTGAACAACCGGAAATAAGAAATAGAGACATCCGGCTAGATGTCCCTACTCTTCGGGAGTATGTGAGGTAGAAGGAATGAATGGGAACAATAGTCAGGGCTTAAGGAAAAGGTAATAGTTTCAGAGAACAATAGAGCGGATAATAGACAGGGCTAAAAACAAGAGATAAAGGGAAGAGAGAGAGGGAGATGTGATGCGGAGAACCGGATGTCCGGTTCGCGAGGAGAGAGGGGGATAGCGGCATCTTAACTGCGAGCACGCGAGAGGTAGGACGCAAAAACCAGGTACGTTAGACGTTCATCATCATTTTATGGCTCAGAATAAACTGGATAATTACAATTGGTAGCATAAAACCCTTCATCTGCATCCCACTCATCCATGACATCCCAACATACGAGTGTCATATCGATGCTTCACGATATAAAATTTGGTATCATAATGAAGGAAAATGATAAAGATATTTGAAAACTGTTACAAATGAAGATGAAATTTCTGGTCTAACGCCCTGTGCAAGATTTAAACCATAACTGTCACGTACAACTTTTATCGCATTTTCTAGGTAAATTAGCCACGCTGATTCTGATTTTGTACTCAAAATAAAGATTGGTCTACTAACCTTCAAAGCCATTTAGGCGTTTTTACAGCAATTCAATGTCCGTTTCAAAAACAACACAATCGGCATTACAAGCTCAGCCCATAAATATGTGACGAAACCTAGCTTTTTCAGGAACGGAAGTTAGGAATGTTTAGTCCGATTTAGAATAATAGAGATGGGTGTCTTAGAACCCATTATTATCTAAATCCAGCCTGTAAAATAATCTCAGTCTTTTACGAAAGGTATATAAACTATTGAAAATTGCTCATAGCTTGTTACATGATGTTTAAATAGGCTGGACGTCGAGAAAAATGAGCTCCAAAAGCGCAGTTTTATCACAAGCTAGCATTGTTATTGCGCTTTTTTAAATATGCAATGTTAAATAGCTAATCCACCTATCAGAAAAGACTGAGATTATTTTTAAGGCTGAAATTAGATATTAATGTATTTTAAAACACTCATCTCTATAATTCTAAATCGATCTAAACATCCCTACGTAACTTCTGTTCTTAAAAAAATAGGTTTACGTCACACATTTATGGGCGGAGCTCGTTGTACCGATCGTGTTGTTTTCGAGACCGATATTAAAACGCAGTAAAAAAAAGCCTTCATTAGTCTGAAAGTTGGAGAACTAATCTTTATTTTGAGTAAAAAATCGGAATTAGCGTGTCTGATTTACCTAGCAAATACAATAAAAGTTGGATGTAACACTGATGGTTCAAATTGACTGTTTTAAGCTGGGACCTGGAAACAGCTTTTGTAAACCGAGCCATGTGAATGCCAGTATTTTGGCTGCTAAAGTTTCTGACTCAGAATAACAGCCGTTAGGGGGTAAAGATGTGGTTGCGTCAAATTTGAGTTGATCTTAAAAGAAAGCATTTTTTTCATCTATCAGTTAATATGTTGTTTTTTGTGTTTCGCGATCTCATTGCCAAGATATTTTAAGATTAAAATCGAAAAAATCTGATCGCGGTAAAAATGCTCAGGCCACAAAAACGTGCCCAGACTTGCCCAAAATGATGTCACGCGTTATACAACCTGTCTCTATCTCTCGTATTCACATCGGCTGTTTGCGATAAAAGTCTAGTCCTACGCGTCTCTATTGGCATATATCTTATTTTGCATTTGCTCATGTTGGCTAGAATAAAATTTTAAATCCACCTACAGATGCATTATTATGAATGTTTCAAAGGCATCAAATAACGAAAATTGAAAATTTGTTCTACTCACTTTCTCCAAATGTTGTGTAAACATTTGGGTACCGACTACCAATTCTACCGGTCTACGGTAATTCTGTCAAGCTAACCATTTAGAATCAGGTCTTTGTATCAGCACAGTTCCGCCGCTACCCATACTAACGATATACAGCCTCCCATAAGTCCCGCCCACCTTATGTCAGTTGCCTATCCTTTGGGCTGGGCTGTATATCATTGCCTACACTGCCTACTAGTTTCTTACTAACGTAAGTAAGCAAGCGCGTCTTTGAAAAGAATATACATAGGGATAAAGTTTTAAGGATGAGAAGCCTGCTGCAAACTGAATTTGAACTCACATTCTCCAGTTCTGCGGACATCTATATACCATATCCAATTCACTACAATATTCTGCAAATCATGTTTTGCATTATTTTCAACAATATTATTTTTTTATATAATTTTTACAAGCAAAAATATTTTCATCCCGGCATAAAGCTTTCATTAAAAAGATTCATCAAGTCGTGGCCACTCACATAGTTTTAGCTGATACAATAAGACAATTTCGTCTACTGCAACAAACTCAAACAAAACATCATGGTTTATGCAGCACACATTTCACAAGTCTTTCTTTCCCCTTCATGGCAGTTTCCACACTGACAAAGCAGCTTCGGCTGGTGGGACGACATAAACATTCTTTATTCAATAAAACAAATGCAATAAATTTGTGTCATTCATAGATATGTCATTCTAAAGCATATCTATTGAAAGCTTTCAAATCGGGAATTAAATAGATTGCGAGTGTAATTTTAAAAACGAATAAACGTTTAACAAAGGCACAAGTACGCCAAGCCAACGATTCGAAGCTTTGGTTCTGGAAATTAAAGATTTGCATTGATCAATTGATTTTCTTCACTTTCTTCAAGTGAAAAGTGAACATCTATTGTCAAATCATAAATCTAATTTACTAAATAAAGCTGCAACAGAAAATTTGAAGCAAGTGTAGCTAGGTGAACCGATAAAAAAATATAAAACGATGATTAGTGATAGCAAAAAGTTATAATTTTATTAATTAGTACATGTATTAATGAATACTAAAATATTACCTTTAGTATATTCATCAATCTAAGACATTGTATAGCTAGATGCTAAAGATTAAAAAGAAGGCGTCAAGAACTCACTGTACATACGTATCTTGCACGCACAGGAAATTACATTTTAGCCTCAAACAGGGAAATATAATCTGAATGTAAACTCAACAGGAAACTCTATAGGAGACACAAAGTAAAAGATAAATTTACCTCCATTCTCCAATCTTCCTCCGTAGAACTTTAACTACCTGATGCCAAGAAAACTCGGAGTCACCTTCGCAGTAACTTTACAGCAATTTTACAATTACATGTATATTGTTCGCCACTAAAACGTGTCGATCGAGTAATTCATTAAAGTAACGTTGTTAATTGATTTGGTAAATATCGATGTCCATGTGATTTAATAATAGAGTAAAATCCCTAAATTTGAGATCACAGACAACGCGTTTTACGAGTGATAACATTTATTACGGCCTATATAAAAATTTCGCGCTGATGATTGGCTAAGGAAGCGACCTCATATTTATCGCTCGTGGTTTCTTTTCAGATATATTACTTGTGACGTCACGAAAGAAGCACCCGCTAGAACGTGAGCTTTCTAAAAGAGGGCCTCATTCAAACGCATATATCTCTGGACAGGGTTGGTCTACAAAGACAAAAACGGCATCAAATTGTAGCTGATGTTTTAGCCTTTTATGGGTTTTAATTTCATTAGTTCGAATTTTTTGACGCAACCACATCTTTAAAGGGTTGAGCTAAGAGGCTTAAGCTAAAATGTATAGGTCTATGATTTAAACCCTCAACCTAATAGACTATGAGGAAGTCTATGATAAAAACCCTCAAGCTAAAAGGACTTTGAATAGATATATTATTGAAATCCTAAAACTGAAAGTCAATAAATAGGTTTATGATTGAAGCATTAAAGTTAAAAAAATATGAATAAATACAAGTGTGTTAAACAAGCATATGATTAGCAGGAGGTAGTAATATGGTGACCAATACAGGCAGCCATACTTACTGTAAGTGGTAGTCGTGGTAGACAGATGTGAGTCCACAAGTGAATTTACTAGTTCTAGTCAAATCTATAAATAAACACAGAATACAAATGTTAAAATCCAATGTTTGAACATGTTCAATATTGGCATGACTGTAAGGTAAAGCTTGGAGTTGTCCACACGTTAACACTGACTGCAAATCATCAAGGTAGTAGAAGACAACTGCGACTAAAACAAACGGCTAAACAATACACAGGTGCATACCATACACAAGTGGATACCAATCACTGCCGCATTCCTTGCACAGGTGTTCCATACAGCGGTGCATACCATAGACGGAGGCATGCCATACACGGGTGCATATCATACACGAGCTCATACCTTGCATAATGGGTGCACACCATAGACGGGCGCATACCATAGATGGGCGCATACCATAGATGGGCGCATACCATAGACGGGCACATAGCATAGATGGGCGCACACCATAGACAGGCGCATACCATAGACGGGCGCATACCATAGACGGGCGCATAGCATAGACGGGCTCTACCATACACATGCCGCACCATATACTATACATGGGCACAACTATTCATGGGCGCATGCCATGAATTCACGTATATCACAGTCAAACCTCGATATAAGAGCCTCATACATTCTGGTACTGAGCTCGTATGTCAATTTACTCGTGTCTCAAGGCATTAGTTCCTATATAAAATATGTAAGTACAAATTAATCGGTAAATTTTATATACTGTGAAAAGAAAGACTGGAACAAGATACTATGATTGAAAATGTATTTTTAATTGTTGTAATTTAGAACATGCGCTCTAAAAGTAGCAAATAGCTATTCAGCTGTTTCGATCTGCAATAAAATGTAACATCGTTATGTACACTACTTTATGAAGTTTTCACCTTCAAGACAGACATTGTGGATAACGGACTTGAGTGCCTAAACTATTGTCACTCTTGATCTAACTTGAATAAATTGAGCTTATTAAGCCTTTCGATGCCATAGACGCATTTGTGCATTTTCTATGGTCAACTGCCGTGGACGCATTTTCGCGACTTTCTCCAGCAATTGCGGAGTAACTAGATTTTATTATTCGTTGACCACATAACCTTCGGTCTTTAGGACTTTTATGGTATTGACAGTGTTGTCCGAAGATTTCTTTATAAAATTAGCCTAAAATAACGAAGCAATTTAAAACTTTTGTTTAAGAAATTCCTTGCCAAAACGAACATTTTTTGGGTAAGCTCTGTTTGGTACCGCGTGAGTCAGAAAACAGGTAAATACTTATGTTAAGTGCAACATCTTAAAAACGTCGTAAAATTGTTTTATCTCGTTTAAATACTGAAATAAAAAGATCGTCTCATTTATTGTTTAACTTTGCTCATACATGTAAAGGAAAATGTGACGCATGCTCACTAGAATTTTAACCAGCCAATAAGAGCGGGAATTCGGTGACGAAATTTCGAGCAGGACCGAAATGGTTTGCTTCGGCTAGAAATGTCTTCGGCCAAACAGTTTACAACTGACACCGACGTCCTTCTGCGTCGTTTAGTTTGTTTCGGGTCTCGTGTGACCACTCCTTTAGCCACCAACTGGTAATATATCCATGAGATCTTTACTCACCTCCAGTCCATGCCAAGAGATTCATAGAAGTAATAGTAGAGATCGAGGTGAGTATAACCAGATGTAGAGCAAAGGTGAGACATTCCTATCACTGCCATCAGGTACCTATAAACAATGATCATAGGAAATCACTGCACTGTCTTATCATTGAGCAATACAAAAGATTAATTCACTAACCAACATCGTTAAAATTTTACAAATATGTAAAGAATTCAACAACAAACAGAATCAGCTATGCAAGTGAATTTGACTTTACAAAACTTGCAGTACAAGTTCATGGTTTATTGAATATCGCGTTGGAAATAGCAGAAGCTTTCTCAAAATAGAAAGATTTATTATTATTTATTTAGTTTATGTGATAGAATTTGCTGATTGAATCACTAAAGCTATGACTATGTCTATGATTAAAACCTAAACTAAAAGACTGAAAATGTCTGTGATTAAAACAATCTATACTATATTAAGAACAGTGTCCACCCGTTTGAAGCCTCTCTTAGAATGTTAGGAAAAACAATTCCTTGCATGAGAATTGAACCCAGAGAGACAAAATCATAAGCGATCACACTACCACAACAATCCTTGGTCGCACTTACCACATCACACACTAACTCTTTAGCTTTACGAGCCGGTAATACTGCTCAGCAAACAGTTTCTGTGTAGCCAAAAAGCTTCTTAAAAACCATTTATGATTAGTGAGTGCTAACAGATTACCCTATCGTATCTGTACTTGAATGAAGGGAAACGATTATTTGCATGTGTTGAGCCAATAAAACATGGTAACAACCTATACTGAGAGTAGTTTCACTTGGCAAAAACTATACAAGACAATCACCGCTATTATCAAATACAGCAGCACATTCTCTACTGCTAAAACGAATACAGGGACCTGTTCAAATGATCACATTAAAATAAGTTAATTTCAAGTTCTCCCTTGGAAGTTTCTGCAGGAATTTAATCGTCATTTCTTTTTTAAACGTTTTATAACCTCCTCTCCGTTTATAATATAAATAGACAGATCATAGGGGCATCTACTGTACCATTAATCAGACCAACCATAAGGGTGTCCACTGTATCATTGAGGTGGCTGACAGGAACATGAAAGATTCATCAGCAAGTATTATTCATTAGGTGCATGCTGAATGGCTTTCTCTAGCTTTTTATAAAGTTTTTCTCTTTACATTGTTAAACCAATTTTTAATATTTCACAAATTACGTATATTTCATAATTTGATAAGTTGGCTGTCTTTTATTCTCACACAAAGTTTAGGCTCTAAATTCAAGGGTAAAAAAGTCATTATGTTAGCTTATGAGCAAAAAGTAATTAGGTTACACAGGCAGCAAATGTCACACAGGCAGCACATCTAAATAAATAACAATACTGGTCAAATCTTGAAAAACTCTTGGTTATAATGTGCAAAAAATAGAAAAACAGTTCCTTAGAGTCGTCTATCAATGTCTTTTACCTCTAATAATAGCCTTGAGCAAGAGTCTAGACCAGTTTAACAACAATTGCTTTAGTACGGATTAATTGCTGCCAAGAAATACCAGTTAGTGCATAATTACACATTACAAGTAAAATCTATCTACATTTCCTTGTCTCGTACAGAGTCAGGAAGCAGCAGAAGTCAGTAAAATATACAAAACATGAGAACGCATTATGCTCTGTTCAGTTGCATATTAAAAATGAATTTATTCATATCGGAAAAGAATGTGCTCTCCACCTGTCCAGCGCTCTAAATACGCATCAAAGAGTTCATTGTCAGCAGCCGATGAGTTTTTTCTTCCAGTTTCCAATTGACCTGCAAAAAATTACTTTATTTATATAAGCAAATTAATACACAATGTCAGCAAATACAAGATATTTTGGGACAAGCAATTTTGATTTGAGAAAGAGCTACTGTAAGAGTATGCTAGCTTCTCTGCCAAGTGATTTTTCTACACTATTTACCAAACTGAAGGAATTATTGTTAGTTGTTATATATGTTATAACATCACATATCAGTTTTTGTACAAAGTGAAACTCAAACAAGTTATTCGAAGCGGTTTTGTATCCGATTTCAAACAATTCCTGCAAAATCTCGCTCTCATTATATTCTGCACAAAACCATCTTTTGCAGATGCAGTTGTTTCATATCCAACCTCTAGCCAAAGCTACTGGCTAGAGGTTGAAGCCCTGCTTGAAGTTAGGAAAACATATAATTGTGCTGGATACAAATGAGCAACATTTATCATAGAGGATTGATACTAACAACTGAACCAATCGTGGACTCACTAGCATTCCAGAATAACTGTACATTTAGTTATTACACCCGCTGATCACTCAGGACACACCAGACTCCAACGATACTAATAAATATAAAACTATGGTGGGAGAATGATTGGGGCAGGTGGGTGTATGACAGTTGGATATGCAAAATGTCACTGGTTTGATACCTGAACAAAGCAATCTGCTGCGCAACCTCAAAAAGTGAGTTCCAAGGACAGACACGGCTCTTATTATAGTAAAGGCTAATACCCTGTCAGTTCAATGTGCCATAAGAGAACATCAGATGTATGGATAAAGCCCAAAGAATAAGTATGTTATAAGTATTCCATGATTGTGAAAGTTGAATGTGCAGTCTAGGAAATTGTGTGTGAACTAAATGTTGGAAGTTAAAATATTTTGTGGTGCAATCTTTTTCGCATTCTCTTTCTGTGGCTCCACACAAACGGACAGATGTGGATCTCGTTATGGTAAAAACCAGCTAAAATATGTCACATGGGTGTATGACAGTTGGATATGCCAAGTATAATTCAAGTAACAAGACTGGTACTTAAAGATGAACTCACACTAAATTTTGGTAAGTTTTATCAGAAAATGTCGGTATTCTTCTGTTTGAAGTTGTCTTCACACTTGTACTAATTTCGATCCACCATGACACGAGAAGACAACTGCCACTATTGACAAATGCAATCTATTTCACTGTTAAAACAATTACCGAGTCTAGTAAAACAATTATGTTAAAAAATTAAGTAGTAATAGGGTGAGTAAAACAGGCAGCCATACTTAATGTAAGTGGTAGTCGTGGTAAACAGATGTGAGTCTCCAAGTGAATTTACTAGTGCTAGTCGAATCTACAAATCAGTACAGAGAAAAAATGCTATAATATAATATTCCAACACGTTGAATATTGGCATAAACTAACGGGTAACACTTGGTATTGTCCGCATGTTAACACTAACTGCAAATAATCAAAACAGGAGAAAACTATTGCGACTAAAACAGAACGGCTCAACAATACATAGACGAAGACTATGCACGGGTACATACCATACACACACGCACACCATACACACACGCACACCATACTCGTGCACACACTATACTCGCGTGCATACCATACATGCGCGCATACTATACACGCCGTGTGCACACCATACGCGCCACGTGCACACCATACATGCCGCGTGCACATCATTCACGGGCGCATACCATTCATGGGCGCATACCATATACAAGCATGTACAATAAACGAACGAGTACATACCAAGCATAGGCTCATACACAGGTACATACCATACATGGGTACATACCATATACAGGTACATAGCATACATGGGTACATACCGTATACAGGTAGGTACATACCGTATACACACACTTGAAGCTACATTTTAATCTTTCACTAGACATACTGTAGTTTTTGTATCTTATTTTTCAGTATCATTAGCCAGGTTTTGCCTCGTGTATACTACAGCTTTCAGCCAACCTTTTAAATACGTTTTTCAAATGGAAATGAAGATAAATTTTGAACGATGCTGTTTTCAAAAGCGACCTTTGCATAGTGTGCTATATAGTGGCTAAATAGTGCCCGTCGAAAAACGGCTCGTATCTTAAAGATTACTCGTATCTCAAGAAAGAAAATTGCTAGAAAGTCAGCTCGTATCTCGAGTATCTCAAATGTTGAGGCACTCATATGTAGAGGCATGCATGTAACTAATATAGTAGAGTATAGACACTGTATACACATATAGTGTTTGTGTATACAATGCCACACACATATTTTAAATACAAGTAAAAAAAACAAGTTTAGAAACAGTTTTTGTTTTCTGCATCAAAAAGAAGAACATTGATAAGAGAAAGCTGCACTCATCCTAGACCGTAAAAGCTGGCACAGTACTTGGACTGGTTCCATTGATCATTATAAATTCATTATGCCATTGGTGGATTGATCTTATAAATTCGAATGATTATTCTTATAACTAAAACTTATAATCATCTTACAAAATCGAATAATTATTCTTATAATTAAATATTGTAATAATCTCATAAGAATCGTTAGAAAAGTATCATCGTCATTTCCTTTACTTTCACTGCTTTGGACATCAGTTGGAATACCAAAGTACTCATTATAAGTTTCCAAAATGTCAGAGTTCGATAGAATCGGCAAAAAAACACAATTACCTTTCAGTACTTCTACGTTAATTACAGAAACCTTCGGCGATGGTACAATGCCATAGACTGGTGAAATGTGCACGTTTTTCTCGTGAAATGGGTTAGACTTAATGGTTCTACTCTTTGTCGCACGGCCTTATTGGCCCGTTTTAATTTTGATGAAAAAAATGCTTTGGGAAGTTTTAATAGCGAATTTAGGCCAAATTAAGGTCTATTATGTATAATCTGATCATATGGATTAGTTTTAGGATATTGCGTCAACTTTTCAAAGACTTGGTAACATATTTAAATAGGTTTATATGTGTTTTGTGTCATTATTATGCTTAAACGACTCAACACAAAAATGGTTAAATTTTTGATTGGATTTCAGTACAAGGGTTTGGTAACGGCCGTTTAGAGATAATTTTTCGGGAGTTGTGTGCGCATATGCGTTTATTATAAAGCTCGCAAACAATTGCTTCGCTCGTGTTTGGTCGTGGGACAAGTATAAAAAATCCAAGATGATAAGCAATTTTTGTTTTCTGCATCAAGAAGAACCTTAATAAGAGAAAGCTCTACTCATCCCGGACTATTTATAGAAGGCTGGCACAGTACTTGGACTGGTGCCAGATTAATTAACCTTATGTATATGAGGCTATTTGTGGTGAGATGGGGGAGTGTGAGCCTCAAACTGTTAATATTAGACATAAACTTACTCCAGTCTATGTAAAAATGATCCAGAAGATAGTAAAAATTAAGGTGAATACAAACAGATTTGGAAAAGAAATTACTCATCCTATACTATTTATAGAAGGCTGGCACACAATGTTTGGACTAGTGCCAAGTTCAGTAGCCTTATGGATATGAAAAGGCTACTACAGTCATACTTCAACTTACGAGCTTAATGCGTTCCGAGACTGAGCTCGTATGTCAATTTACTCGCATGTTGGTGCAATTTATTTATATATAGAACAATTAAATATATATCGATTGGTTTCCATACTCTAAAAAAGCAAATAAAACACTCAAAACAAGATATTGTAACAGAAAGAACATGTAGGTTATTGTCCTTACGTACTACATGCTTTTAAAAAGAAACAAATACAAAATAATGCAAGGAAATGTGATTAATTAAAATGTAAAATTAAATACATACTGTTACATATTAGCTGTGCAGTCAGCTTTCTTATAGCTGTGCTATAATCGCATAATTGTCTAATAACCCATGTCAATGGGCTTGCTAACTAAGTCAGTTCCTTTATGTGCTTCTTACCTGTTAGCTGTGTTTTCTGTGATACAAGACTTATCGTGATAATACAATACAACAACTACAATACAACACATACAATAGCAGTTAACACTCGCATTTGCCAGGGTGGAATAGTAGAGATCAAGGTGAGTATAACCAGATGTGGAGCAGAGGTGAGACATTCCTATCACTGCCATCATGTACCTACAAACAATGAATATAGGAAATCACTGCACTGTCTTATCATTGAGCAATACAAAAAAATAATTCACTAACCTACATTGTTAAAATTTTACAATTATGTAAGGAATTCAACAACAAACATAATCAGCAATGCGAGTGAGTTTGTCTTTAGAAAACCTGTAGTACAAGTTCATGGTTTTTTGAACATCGCGTTGGAAATAGCACAAGCTTTTTCAAAATAAAAATATTTATTATTATTTATTTAGTTTATGTGATAGAATTTGCTGATTGAAGCCCTAAAGCTATGACTATGTCTATGATTAAAACCTGAAACTAAAAGACTGAATATGTCTTTGATTAAAACAATCTCTACTATAATAAGAACAGTGTCTACCCGTTTGAAGCCTCTCTTAGAACGTTAGGAAAAACAAATCCTTGCATGAGAATTGAACCCAGAGGGACAAAATCATAAGCGATCACACTACCACAACAATCCTTGGTCACACTTATCACATCACACAGTAACTCTTTAGCTTTACGAGCCGGTAGTACTGCTCAGCAAACGGCTTGTCAAAAGGCTTCTTAAAAATCATTTATGATTAGTGAGTGCTAACCTATTACCCTATCGTATCTGTACTTGAATCAAGGGGAAACGATTATTTGCATGTGTTGAGCCAATTAAACATGGTAACAACCTATACTGAGGGTAGTTTCACTTTGCAAAAACTATATAAGACTATCACCACTATTATCAAATACAGCGGCACATTCTCTACTGCTAAAACAAATACAGGGACCTGTTCAAATAATCACATTAAAATAAGTTAATTTCAAGTTCCCTCTTGGAAGCTTCTGCAGGAATTTGATCGTCATTTCTTTTTAAAACGTTTTATAACCTCCTCTCCGTTTATAATATACCATCCAATTCAGCTCTCTTCCGAAGCAGGTGATAGAGCATAAGTTGTCATGACAACGGCGTTTATGACAAAGCTTGCCCTTTACATTAGAAACACTATGGAAACGAGAACTGCTATGGGCAGACTAGACTCTGCACGATGCTATATGAAATGAGTGCAGTTGTTTTTGATATATGCGCTATTATCATAATTTTTCATAAAAGCTATTTATAAAATAAAAATTTCACAAAAATTGTAACCATACTAATTACACTGTGATCAGGATACGCTATTACCTAATCACACAATAAAAGGTTTTATATTAGCTAGCATAAGTTGGCTTTATAATGGCTCACCTTGGTACCTACACAAAAACATTGATCATGGATCACAGCGTTAACAGATTCTACCAAAATTATGCCATCATATTTTTAGGATTTCATAAAAGCTATGATTAATTATTTTAATTTCTCATAAAAGTTAGGATCTCAGTCTATAACTTAGCTCCAACAAAGAACAAGTTTTCTTTTTACTCAGAAATCACAGGGTAATATCGCTGTTTTATTTTCATTTTAGAATGAATTTAAAATAATTGAATGTATTTTTGCTGGCAAAATTCTTTCACAATAGGCCCAAGAATTTCTGATAAATATATTTTCTATGTGAAAATGGTGTCTGCATTTTGGTCACACCACAAAAGCCGATAGCGTTATTTGCATAGAGCAGGTTTCCCTGAACTTCCCTTGTTTTTTGGTCACTTCATAGCAGACCAAAGGAGGAGGAAGAGGAAAAAACGCCTGTCCCCATGAAAAAATTCGAAACAAAATTCATGGCTGAGGGGTTTTTGCTCATACATGAAGCCATCGCACTCTTCGAGCTGCAAGACCCAAATATTGCACGCTGCACAAAGGTTGCAAATCAATTGAATGATACCATACGGTGCTACCGCCTCATTTTTGATGAAAAAATAAGAAAACTGTGCAATCGTCATTAGATCGCTTCTTTCGGCCAGTTTCTAGCAAATCCTCAAAGGAAAATACTCATCAACCCTCATCTTCTTCCTACATTGGAGTTACGGAGAAGGAAGTAACTTTTGAAGCCCATTCCAGCGACGACGAAGATCCTCTCATGATATAAAATACGTAGTACAGTACTGTACGTATTCCCTCCATGTTATTAAATGTTATATACAAATACATACTGTACGTATTCTCTCCATGTTATTAAATGTTATATACAAATACATACTGTACGTATTCTCTCCATTTTATTAAATGTTATATACAAATACGTAAATATTATACAAGCCTTAAACATACTTATATAAGCCTTCAATATACTTATATAGGCCTTAAACATAAATTATAATACAAAATATAGCACTGAAGCAACTTACGAACAAGTTCACCTTACGAACAATCGTTCATAGGTTGGGATCCGTCTGTATACAAACATCCAATGCATTAAATACTAAGTGAATGCATACAAGTACATACAATACTGATGCCCAGACTAGATGAGCTTGCACCAAGTACAGTGAAACATGGATAACTCGCTCTCGGATATAGCGAACACATGGTTAACTCGAATGGATTTACTTGGTCCGTTCCCATGCGATGATAAATGGCTCTATATAACTCGAACTCAACAGTGTTAATTCGAACTGTTTTTTGCCCAACTGCTACCGAAACGGTTGCTATCGCTTTAGAAAATCACTTTATTCCAAGCCATAGAGGTAAACCTCAACTTTTTGTAATTCATAAGCGTAGTTATTCCCACCATCGGCAAAATATTTTTGTCAACGACTTTTCTAAAGGTTTGGTGAAATTTGATTTATACCAAACATCCGCGTAGTGATCGCCCTTCGGAAACGAGGTAAAGTAAGGTAATCTTTGCATAAACTTTAAGAAAAATCGGCAAAATTGATCGTGGGTAAAACGCTCAAAAGAAAAAGATGCCTTTTCTTTTGAGCATTTCAACAACGATCAAGTTTTGCCAATGTCAATCTAATAAACATCCTGGCAATAACATCACCTCAAACAACGAACCAATCTCAAGTGATAGAAAAATCTCTATACTTTTTGATAACGTTTTAAACTTTACATTAGAAGCATTTAATTTAAAACAAGCCATTTGTGCTTTTGATTTATATTATAGTTTGTATAGGTACTGATGTCTTTTCTTTTGAGCAATTCAACAAAGATCAAGTTTTGCTAATGTCAATCTGAAAAACTTCCTGGCAATAACATCACCTCAAACAACGAAACAATCTCAAGTGATAGAAAAATCTCTATACTTTTTGATAAAAAACGTTTTAAACTTTACATTAGAAGCATTTAATTTGAAACAAGCCATTTGTGCTTTTGATTTATATTATAGATTAGATATGTACATGTATCTACTAATAAATAAGTAAATACATGGACTTGTGACAGTGCTCTGATAACTTGAACGCTCTGATAATTCGAACACTTTTGCTCGGTCCCTTGAAGTTTGAGTTATCCGAGTTTCACTGTATACTATAATCTATATATACATACATACTGTATATATATTCCTCAAAGTCTGCCGTCATCGGAAATCCAGCCATAGATCTTAAAATCTTGGAATAATTATTCCGCATCAAAGAGGATTCAATCTCGGACCACGCCGTTCATCAGTCTGACGCCTTGCCAACTAGACTATGAAAGTCGAATTGCTAGCCTGCCAATATAAATCATGATATCAGAGCAAAACCTAACTGCTTTGCGTATGACACGGATCATAGCATAACATCACGAGAAGTTATTCGCTCACATTATTAAACTGGTTAGTAGCAGAACACTCACTACTTCTCATTGTTTATAAGACATAAAAACTCTTCTCATATGTAGTTTGAAAGTTAGATTGGCAAATGTTGTTTTATGTTAAATACAAATCAATTTTCTGTCCAAAAACTCTTTTATTACACGAGCAACGTCGGGTGGCACAGCTGGTATACTATACTTCTACATATAAGCTTAATGCTTCTAAGACTGAGCTCGTATGTCAATTTACTCATTTCTCAAGGCAAGGTTTCTTATATAAAATGACTAAATACAACTTGATCTGTTACTACAGTATGAGAAAACCCAAAATTAAACCAGATATTGTGATGGAAAAAAGTTCTTTAGCTGTTACAATTTAAAAATGTAACAAATACGTAGTTGCTAAAAAATGATAAAAAATGTAACATCACTATGTTCACTACCGCAAGACTTTTCCTTTGAGACAGGCGGAGTGGCTAGAGAAGGTCTGATAGAGACTTGACAGCATCAAGTTCGGTACACTAAAATTTTGTGACGCTCCGTAAGACAAACACTGAAATTAATATGAATTAATTTAGCTCACTGAACACACTTTATGCTGAGTTTTAATCCTTTACTAAACTTACATCAACTTACTCGTCTAAATTTTCTATTCATCGTTTTGTACTCCATAAAGCCGTTTGCACATGCGCTCGTTCACAAAAAAGCCACCATCTTTGTAGAAAATGATAACTATTTCCTTACTTGATAGTATTGTATAGTTTTGTTTTGATGCTATAATAAATAAGGTTAATAAGTTGTGAACAAAAGCATCGTTTTCAAAAATTCATCGAAGAAGCTTTGTTTTTAATGATAAAAGTTGTCTACAAAGATGGCCGACAACGATAGAATGCCGGCATGGAAAAACGAAGGACTGTTTTCGGTTTTGCGCCAGTACAGATAGATATAAAGGTGAGGAATCTGCCTAGCCAGTAGGCTTCTCTCTGGCTACTAGCTGCTAGTAGGCTGTTTATTACTCCATAGTGATGAGTCATTAAAACCAACCCTTGGACAAGGCATAACATCACTCAAGGTCACACCTACTTAGACCACATATAATGAGTGGTCATCTAGAGCCAGCTCCTATCTCAAAGATTACTCATATCTCAACGAAGAAGTTTGATCAAATGTCAGCTCGTATCTCGAGTTTCTCGCGAGTTGGGGAACTCGTATGCAGAGGTCTGATTGTATGTAACAATAGTAAATATTGTCCATTCTCCATAGGTTGCGGTCTGACACTAACCAAGTCATGTAGGGTCGGTCATACACGCTGATTCCTACCATGCAGCTAGTAAAACCATGTTAACATTGTTACTTTTGTAATGATTTCAGTTTAATCATGCTATAGGCCTACTTCCTTCCATGGAGTACAAACTAACCTTTATTCTCGTAACACACTGCGTCGACTGCAAACTCACCTTTACGGATGACGTTAGTTTCCTATCTCCCTGCCATTATCACGGTTTATAGATATTTTCGATTGAACAGCTGTTTGTTGGAACTTCGCATCGGCTGTATATATTCAGGGAGACAATTTCAACAGACAAGGGGAGTACATCTACAAAAATAGAAAAAAAACTACAAATATAATTTTAACACAGTGTAACTATAGATTTACTGATGATTAGAACAAAAAGGGACCAGACTATCATTATAATACAGTCATACATCGACATAGGAGTGTCCGAACATGCAAGAAAATAAAGATGTATGCCAAGCTTCAAGCAAATTTCTTCCTTGACCTACAAGTAATCTTTGAGATACGAGCTGGTTGACAAAGGTCACTAACTATACGCTCAACTAAGCGAGAGGCGGCTTTCAAGAACAGCATCGCTCAGTCTTACCCTTCGAATCTATTTACAAATATCGTTAAAAGGTTGGTTACAAGTTATAGTGAACGCAAGGCATAAGATGCCAAACCGGAAAAGGACAAGAAAAAACAAGACAGCAACATAACAGTAAGTTTAGTATAATTGGTATTCAGTTATTTTGTATAAGAAATAGTGTCTCGACACAGAGTTAAGTTACATATGAACGCAGTCCCAGAACTCATTACGCTGGTATGTCGAGGTATGACTGTAGAGAGTTTAACCACAGGCTATAGTATTCAACTCAGCTATGAACAGCTGAGCTAGCCAGATCTAAAGGAATTGGACATCGTAGTCTATTTATAGAACATTGGCACACTGCCAAGACAGGCTAAAAACTAATATCATTGGGTCTATCCATAAAGAAATGGGTTTTTTGGCAAAATTTCAAAGCAGTTATTTCATTAAAATAATGCTTCACATATGAAGTATACATACCAAACCCTAAGATGGAAAATAATTGTGGGGGTAGCGCTCCTCTATCGTGTTTTAATAGTTTGCTAAAGTTAGTGATATATGCACAAAATACTTAATGGCCATAATGGCAAGATAGAGATGCTCGTACACAGTATACATATTCCTTTGAACACAAATATCTAATTGTAATGGATTTCACAATGGCTTTGCTGCCCGTTAATGCATAAATTGGCATTGTGTGCCCTGATCTATTGGTGTGGGGCTCTTTTATAGGTTGGCATGTTTTGAGTAACAATGGTGACAGGAAACATCAATAAGTTTCTACTACACTTGTATTATTAGTTCAAAATTAGTAGTTTTTTATTTTCAACGTTAACTTTATACGCTGTACCTTTAACTAATTTCAGTTTTGCTCAAAATTGCACATATTTCTGAAATTTGCGTCACCGCTGTTACACTGTCACCATTGTTACACTCCTCAACTCATCTAACTATAGGATTAATTTGAGTCAATTTCACATTTAACAGAAATTTGTGGTGTTGTTGATGTTCTCATGTATGAGTTACTCATTATATTGTAAATTTAAGCCATTGTGGGAACTTACCAAGCTTCTTCTAGCAAGTTAGCAAACAGTTCTCACCTTACAAATGTATTACTAAGACTTGAGACTCGGATACTGAGAATGGTTCAAAATTTAATCAAATCTACTCATGGGAGTAACTTGTAACAAGTGCTTGAAACAGAACATTGTTAGGTGGAAAGTCTGCTGGTCATTTCTGCTTTCAACATGGGTAAGACAACATCTGCAGAGCAGATGCGTACATATCGTAAAAATACGTCAATATTCATAACAATAGACTCAATATTTGACTGCCCTAATCAAAATCAAAAGAGTAGAACAAAATAAAGAGCTCAACTTACAGAAGATCATTTGGAGGAAACTCGAGAAAAAGCAAGAATTAGAGTTAAGCAATACAGAGATCGAGGAAAAACTTTTCAAGTAAAATTACCAGGTATGTACATTCATTTATTTTCTTCAAAAAACTTAATGCTTTACTACATATGCGTACATTATGGATGTTTCAAGTTAATGTTTCAAGTATTTTGTAAAAAAAAGTTATTAAAGTTTATATTCATTTTTTGTAGCCACCACTTCCCAATTTGGCAACCCAAAATCTGAAGATAAAGCTGTAAAAAGATTGATCGAGCACTTCTAAACAGCCCAAGCAAAGGTCACCAGACTGTCCATAAACTAGCAATGACAGTTGGACTAACATTGTCGGAAGATGGCAATAGAGATGAGAAAAGATAAAATAAAACAAAGAAATAGAAAAGTAAAAGTATACCATTGGAAAGTTTTAACTTTTACATAGATCCTGATGACCATGCAATCAGTGATCCAGAGAGTGAGTGCAATTCCGAACCCATCAAACAACTAGCAAGCACATTGAAAGAAGGTGATTTTGTGCTAACATTGCTGCCTGGAAAAAATACTTCTAGGCATTATGTAGGAGTGGTAAAAAGTGTAAACGCCCTCGAAGCTAAAGTGCAATTTTTTAAAAAGAGTGAAGCCAAAAAGAACACTTTTGTTGTTAATACAAAAAATACAGCATGGGTAGAATTTCATCACATAGCCAAGTCACTGTCTTGTCCTACTCTCTCTAAAAGGGGTCAGTAATGTTTTACAGAAGATTTAGGGCATGCAGAATGCTCTAAAACATTTTGTTAGTACATTCTCACAATTACATGATCAATATTCATTTTTTCATCTTACGTTATTTAAGCTTAATCATGTTTGTCATGTATTATAACTATTATATTATTATATTTTATACTTTGAAACCAATAAAAAACATTTCAAGTTAAGGCTTGTCTGTATATATTGTAATCATTAACTTTAATGCCATATTGATCTCATTGCAGTGATCTTAAATATTTATAAGTTTACAGAATATAAAAAGCGTAACGATGGTGACAATCGAATGCAACAGCGGTGACATGTTTACAAGCATGTAGTTCACCACTACCATTGAATATCTGGATAAATTTTAGTGCATATGTCAGCAAGCTTATTTAAAATAAGACAAATAAGTTTTTATAATTGTGCTTCCCAACAAATCAGAGAGTTTTAAGGATAAGCAACTAGCTCTTCAAAATGCATATTTCTCTGATGTAACGCGAGTGACACACTAACTACAAAATTTCTCAGTAAAAATTAATTTTAGTGTGACATATTATACGTCATTCGAAAGAGCTTGTTGAGCTCTAAAAGAATATTTGATTTAAAATCATCTTAAATGCAATACCAATATTTCATAATTAAATTTATGCTCTAATTGTAACAATGGTGATTATGGATAGACCCCATTACAGATGTTGGGCAGAATGCTTGCTTATGGATTCCTAGAGCAGAAATATTAGAAACCACTTCAATGAAACTGCAGTGGACCCTCGCCCAACAATTTTAATTTGTTCCAGTATTGGCTTCACGAGGAGAAAGCTTGTATAGAAGAGCATAAAAACCATAGCAAATATCTAATGCAAACACCTCCTGGTGAAAATCATCAAAATTTTATATACAAACATTACAAATCAAAACAAAATAATATATATCAACCTTGATAACTATAGTACCTATAGTAACTTTAGTGTATTTAGCGGTCATGATCTGCAATAAAATCCACTGTTACAATGTAATACGTACAGTACGTACCATAGGAAGTTCAGGGCAGACGAATAACATAAATGTTGAATTTAACTTGAAAAATTTAACTTACTACACACATAGTTTGATGATAAGTTTCAGTATGTATTTTAGTTATTTTATTAAGTTTCAACTTTGTCATCGCTAATTTTTATCTCCTGTCCGTTTCCGGCCTCGCTTTCAGAATATAATTTAGGCAATCTCAATGATACTTTTTTTAACCTGATTTGACAAAAAAGCACGAGCGATGCTGTTTTCAAAAGCGACCTCTAAAAATCTGTTTGAATTAGTTTGGTTAGAATAGTGAATTTAGCTCAGTAGAAAGAGTTAAAATGTATGCTGCGATCATAGACCTCAAAACTATACATTATAGAGTATAGTTACATCATACAGTAGTTAACAGGTCTATGGCTGTAATCAACAGAAGGTTCTATTACCAGCTGGAGACGTTGTGTCTGACAACGTCTTCTCAAGCCAGCAAAAGTTACTACAACAATATCTATTCCTATTGGCTGCTGACTAACCAGGCTAATTGGCATGCAGCCAAAAGACTCAGTTGTCTTCTGTAGGAGCTGTTTGATATTTTGTATAGATTAGAGTATAAAATGCTATATATAATATATAGCATTGTAGCTGTTCGATATATATAATATCGAACAGTTAATAGTAATAAAGTAGTAACCCTTTTGCCACCAAATTAATTTCTTTACCGGGACGTAATCACATACTTCGTAAAACCCACTAATGTTGTACCATGCAGTTATTGGCCATACTGAAATGCTTTGCCAGTTTAATACTGTGTGTCATACCAAAGATCGTTCTAAACATCTCAAACAACTCTATTTATTGTATTGAATGGAAAAAAATGTAATTTTTGAAAAAAATTTTTATTCAGTAATAGCAAAATTTGACTCGTACTCAAAATATAAATATTCCAGAACATTCTAGAATAGTAGAGTTGGCTTACGAATGAGTAACACAAATAATATTAATATTGTTTTAAAAGTACCTATCGACTTACAAGATTCATGTACACAGGAGTATACAGTTATACCTCGACACACGAGTGTATCAATGTATGAGAAATTTGAGATATACAAGCTTACGAAACAGTTTTCGACTCGACTAGGATGCGGGAGGCTGCTTATGGGAATAGCATTGTTCGGCCTATTTCATCGGGTCTGCTTGAAAGTTTCAAAGAAACCAGGCAAAAGTGAAAGCGAGACGACAAGTTTCAAGTCTGAGGAAAAATACAAAAACTGAAATTAAAAAACAAAATTAAAACTAAGTTTAGGGTAGCTTATGATAAAAACCTATTTTAAGCGTGGGTATAGAAAGCAATGTTGTTGCAAGTTAAATTAAATAATAATTTATGTTGCTTATTGTCACAAAATTACAGCGTACCAAACGTGTCGCTGTAATGTTTATTTTAAACTACCATTAGCAGCTGCATCTGTCTCGCAAGTAAGAGCTCCATACAGTATGCTACTTACTGCATAGACTATGCTATGTACTACTACTCCTCCATATTATGCTACATAATACTGTTATAGTTTGTTGCAGATCACAACCACTAGAGAAGTATTTGTTACTTCATGAGCGTAGGGAGTGATTTGTAACAAAACAAAATTATTTTAATGTAATATGACTGCCATCATGTTTTTAAATATTTGGTAAAAATGACGGAAACAGAATAATTAGTATTTAGTTATGCTACATCAGACAAATTGATTTTAAATACCGAAAAATTGACATACAAGCTCGGTTTTGAAAGGCATTAGGCTCATATGTCGAGTTATTACTGTATATAGTAACAAGTATTCCCATAGAGTTCAGCGTCAACTTCTGACGTACCTTGGCTGATGATGTTAGTGTCAACTGAGTCAGGTTGTCAACTACCCAAATGTATCGTCGTCGTTTGCAGATACTTCCAATTGAACCGCAGTTTTTTGGAGATGTATATTGGCCCATATATATCCAATATCTGCAGACAAGAGCAATTCTGCAAAAAAGTACAAAAACTGCAAATACTATTTGAACATAGAACAACTATAGATTTAAATGTTACAGAAACAAAAGCAATGATAGGCCAATCATCAAAAATACGCAAAAGTTGTGTACTCCAATGCAGAAGAGCCATTGCCTTGAATGCGAATGTCAACAATTGATGTTGACTGGAAGGCAAAAACGCGAAACCACCGTCAATCTTAACGCAAAAGCGTGATGGCCGTCAACTCAAAACACCAATGTGCGCAATCATCGTCGACTTGATAGCAAAAGCATGCGATCGCTGTTAATTCAAACGAAAAAGCGCGCAATCGTCGTCAATTCAAAGGCAAAAGCGTGCGATCGTCGTCGGCTCGAAGGCAAAACTTGATCGTTGTCGACCCGACTGCAAAAGCACGCCATCGCCTCTAGCGCATAAGGGCACCATCACGGTAGACTCGAAGACAGAATCGCGATCGCCGTTGAATTGGAAGCAAAAGGAGCGTGATTACTATCAGCCTCAAATGCAAAAACCTGCAACAGTGTGTTGAATCGGATATACTTTGTCGTCGCCTTTTAATATATTTACTTTATAGACTATTAAGCAAATATTCTACCTTTAAAAAGCTCAATCGAATACTCAAAAGTTTTACAGTCAAATTAGACAAGAACCATTAAAACTATTAATTAATTTCAATTTTGAGAGTACAAATTTTCAAGTAGCATTGACGGATATTAAACTTTGTAACATAAAAATGAATAGACAAGTGAAAACCTGTTAAGGTGTTATATGCACTGTTTCTTTTCATCTCTTAGTGAACCAGGTAAGTAGTGTTTTATTATTGTTGTCACTGGTATGAAAGACTAACAGAATTAAACTAGTTAAAGAATAAAGAAAGCATAATATTATTATGCTTTATTATTCATCTTGAGGTGTTGACTGATGTTCTAAAAAAAGAATCAAGGAGATTGACCAACCAGAAGCTGAGATATAGCCAGCCAAACACAGGTCTACCAAAAAACAAAAGTGTTTTGGTAATCATCAATATATGACGTATGAAATCGACTTGTATGCCATTGGTCAATTAAGCCAACTAATGCGCTCTCCTATAACAATCACGGCGTTTTAATTGGTTTAATCCCTGGAAGCATAGAACAATCAAATTGGGCCTAACAATCATCGCTCCTAGAATTCCGAACCAGTCCCTCTGACGTGTAGATTAGTTTTAGCATAAAATAATTACACCCATCTATTATTTCGCAACATTTCGCTATCTTGCTAGTTCAGCTCAGTTTTGTTGTTCTCCTACTTAGCTTCCCTATTCAGACTCATCTTTAGCGTTGTTCAGATTTTTTAACTATAGCTAATAAATAGAATCAATTAAATCAATCATCAATCTCGGTTATCATTTGGAATTTTCTACAAATTATATTAGTTACATCATTTATTCTATACGCAGTTATATTATTATTTTGTATAATATGCATTATGAATATTATATAAATCATAAAAAATAATCATAGATAAGATAATAGATCAATAGAAAAATCAAAGCAAAAGTTATCGTTTTCTTTTCTTATAGCAAGAGCAGCACGGTCAAGTTAGTCTTTTTAAGATTATGGCTGTAGTGAACTTCCAGTCTGTTAATAGTGACGATAAACATGAAAATCAACTGAATGCTGCAGTAGATACACAGTAGAAAAATGATGAAGGAACAAAAAGTCCCATTCCTATTTCTTATTCTAAACAAACTGCAATCGCGGATATCGCATATAGACTATACACGCGCCGTTCGTTGAACAGATGATTTTCGGAGCATATCCGTGGAGATCGAGTTAAAATTTGAAGCACAATAGTCAAAATCTGCTCTTCTGCTTTGAAAAATCATGGCGAGGGGTTGTGGGCAAATGCCTTTACCACACAATGTTCCTGAGAAACCAGAGCTAGTATGTAAATTATTTACTATCGCGAGAAGCGTTTCAAATCTCGTAGCCAAAACAATCATTATACATAACGGCGGTAAGGGTGCGCAACTCTGGCACATGACCATTAAGTCGATTTTATACGTCACAGTTTTCGGGATTTTCGAAGGGTTTTCCTCTGATTCTTTATTAGGTAGACCTGTGTTTGTCTGTCTATATCTCAGCTTCTATGGGGTCAATCTCTTTGATTCTTTTTTTAGAACATCAGTCAACACCTCAAGATAACTAATAAAGCATAATAATATTATGCTTTCTCTATTCTTTAAATATGGAAAACAGGCTACACGCTACATTCCGCTGTTTTATTGGTCAAATTAGTACAGCTATCGCGTACCAAGGTTTTGCTACACAGTGTCACAGATTCTGAGTGCTGTATATAGTATCATAAACAATGTTATAGCAGGACAATAGCTATTGCGCAATACGCTGATGAGTCATGATCATAAATTTAGAAGCATTGTTCTATTACTAGATTTTTCCTGAATGGATTTTCTGGAAGTTTCTAGAATAATTGTAAGGAGGTATAAATAGCCTGACTGCAGCAGTTCATGAGAATTGAAGAATTAAGTTTACAGCGTGCATGGCTACAAGTCAGTAATAAAGGATTATATCATACTCTCACAGCAATCTCCTGCATATTATTACTTATACATAGTTAGCCGCAATATTACACCCGGACGTCTTAACTCTTAGCCTTGTGCAGACATCAGGATACAATCACAACACCAGATATCTCGAACCTGTCACATTGCATCACCACTTTGTGACAACTTGGGGGCTGCTCCGGGAATATCTACCGTTGATCAGGATTATATCAGTCTAACTCACGCAAGACATAAAGAGTACCAAAAGACAGTCAGTAATGGCGGAGACTAGTATGAGCAGTATGCAGAGGGCAATGGATATGGGCGAGAAGCTCGGATTAAAGGATGCTGAGCTAGCCAAATTCATTGAAGAGAACGAACCAAAGTTCGCAGCGGAGATTGAACGCGAGGAGAGACGCGAGGAGAGACGAATGGAACGAGAAGCCAAAAAAGAGGCCAAAGCTGAGGACAGACAACTCCAAATGCAAATGAAGCAAATGGAGATAGACAGCCAAAAACAAGCAAGAGAGTTGGAGATGCAAAGAGAGATAGAAGAAAAGAGGTTGGCGCATGAGCTCGAGATGAAAAAACTGGAAGTGGAGAATATTAGGATGAATGACTCCAAAAATGAGAGTACAGGACTGGAACGGGGTAGCAATAAACCTAGACCGAAACTACCAGTATTTGATGAGAAAACAGACGACATGGATAGTTACCTGCAGCGATTTGAATGGATAGCTGAAAACTATCAGTGGGGTAAAGCTGAATGGTCATTCCATTTGAGCCAATATCTCAAAGGTAAGGCTACAGAGACTTACACTATAATGGCGGCAGAGAACAGGAAGGACTACGATCAGGTGAAGGAAGCTCTGTTAAAACGCTACAATCTCACGGAGGAAGGCTACAGAAAGCGATTCAGAGAGAGTAAAGCCGAGCACGACGAAACACCACAACAATTTCTAGTTCGACTCAGTACCTACATTGACAAGTGGGTGGAGCTATCGAACTGCAAAGACCTGAAAGAACTCAACTTGCGAGAACAGTTCATAGCGGCATGTCCTACGGATCTCGCTGTACATCTAGAGGAGATGAAATTTGACAGCTGTGACGAGTTGGCTGAAGCTGCTGACCGATACCTGACAGCTCATGGTCACAAGATGTCATTCATAAGGAAGACAACTCCAAATGAGACAACCATCACCGGCCACAGTTATAACAAAAAGGGGCATATTGCAAATCGGTGTAATAAGAAGCCTCACAAGTACTGCGCACACTGCAAGATGAATAACCATAACTTAGCCGAATGTCGAAGACTCAAGACACCTACGCACAAGGCGGGTGTGGCTGAAGGGGAGACAAATCCAGAAGGACAGAATACGGATGAAATTAAGCTAAGTGGGAAGCATTACGTACAAGTAGCATGTTGTAAAGGTAAAGTTGGTAAAATGGAGAATGGAGTAAACCTGGTTAGAGGTTATGTAAATGGTAAGCAGGTGGAGATGATTAGGGATACTGGATGCACCACAGTGGTGGTCAAGAAATCACTGGTAAAAGATGATCAGTACACAGGAGAGGAAGGATATCTACGAATGGCAGATAACACTGCTAGAAAACTGCCATTTGCCAAAATCAGCATCGATACACCATTCTATCAGGGAGATGTAACGGCGATGGTTATGGAGACACCCATTCACGATCTAATGCTTGGAAATATTTCAGGCGCTCGATCCCCATGTAATCCACTACCAGAACAGGATCAAGAGTGTTCTGTAGTTACACGCGCACAAGCTATAGAAAATAAACGAGGAGCAAAACCACTATCAGTTGTCAGCAATGAAAACATCAAAGTAAACAAAGAAGACCTCATCAAGTCACAGAGAGAAGACGATTCTCTAAAGAGGCTGTATGACGCTACAGAAGCAATAACGAAAGGCAAACAACAAACCAGGTTCATGGTGAAGAAGGACATCCTTTATCGTGAATATTATCACCCAGGGTACAACAGCGGACAGCCGATAAAACAAGTAGTTGTACCGAAAACTCTACGTGTCGCTGTGATGAGACACGCCCACGATTCTTTATTGAGTGGACATCTGGGGATCCGTAAAACTACTGATCGAATCCTAACCAACCTTTTCTGGCCGGGTCTACATGATGAGGTTACGAGATTCTGTCGATCCTGCGACATCTGTCAACGCACTGTAAAGAAAGGTTCAGTACAGAAGGTTCCCCTACAGCGGACTCCACTAATTGAGACTCCATTCAAGCGCTGCGCTGTCGACTTGATTGGACCGATTAACCCTCCGAGTGAAAAAGGGCATAGATATATACTAACTCTGGTGGACTACGCTACTCGATACCCTGAGGCTGTTCCACTGAAAGAGATAAGCTCAGAAGCAGTGGCTGAAGCTCTAATCGACATTTACAGTCGGGTTGGAATACCTGAAGAAGTAATCAGTGATCGAGGGACCCAATTCATATCTGAGTACATGGAGGAGTTTGCCAGACTACTCGGCATGAAGCAGATGCCGACAACCCCCTACCATGCTATGGCTAATGGACTGGTGGAGCGATTCAATGGCACACTGAAGTCAATGCTGAAAAAGTTATGCCATCAGGAGCCAAGGCAGTGGCACAGATACATAAACCCGGCACTATTTGCCTACAGAGAGGTCCCACAGGAATCTACTGGATTCTCACCATTCGAGCTGCTGTATGGAAGGACAGTACGAGGGCCGATGGATATTATACGACAGCTCTGGACACAGGATGATGTCGATGGAGAGACCAAGAGTAGCTACCAACACGTATTTGATCTGCGTGCTAAGCTGGAAGATACGATGGAGTTGGCTCAGAAAGCGCTAGAAGGAAATAAGCAGAGGTACAAGCATTACTTCGACAAGAAGGCAAAGAAAAGGGAATTTCAAGAAGGTGACAAAGTTCTCATCCTGCTCCCTACTAACCACAACAAGTTACTAATGCACTGGCAGAGACCATACAACGTAGAAGAGAAGGTCGGAATAAACACATACCGAGTTCAGGTCAAAGGTAAAAGCTGAACCTACCACGCTAACATGCTGAAGAAATACTATGTGAGAGATAGTGAAAAGGAAATAACTGAGGTAGCTGGTATCGGAGAAGTAGAAGAGGAAGGCACACTGGTGGAGTTGTATTCGGGAAAGTCAGTCAGAACTGTGAAAGATCTGAAGATGGGAGAAAATATATCTGATGAGCAGAGAAAGCCGATCACGGACATCATCAAGGACTACACAGATATATTCACAGACAGACCGAGAAACTGCAATCTCATCAAACATACGATTACTCTAACCAGTAATAAGCCTATCAAATCCAAACCCTACGCATTACCTTATGCGGTGAGAGAATCACTTAGAGAAGATATAAAAGATATGCTGAACACAGGGATCATCAGAGAATCGAACTCTCCATATGCATCACCAGTCGTACTCGTGAAAAAGCCTGATGGATCCAATCGACTATGTGCTGACTACCGGAACTTGAACAAAATAACAGTGTTTGATCCAGAGCCAATGACAACAGCAAGCGATCTTTTTCAAAAGATGAGCGGTGATCACTACTTCTCGAAGGTAGATCTAACTAAGGGCTACTGGCAGATTCCCGTAGAAGAGAATGACATACCGAAGACTGCATTTGTCACTCCAGATGGACAATACGAGTTCATCAGGATGCCATTTGGGATGGTCAACTCTGGAGCAACATTTGTACGTGGCATGAAGAAGCTATTAAAGGATTTACCAGGAGTAGACAACTACATCGATGACATCATCATACACACTGCCAAATGGGAGGATCACATGGACGCACTGAGAGAACTCTTCACTCGTTTGGCCAAGGCACAGCTCACAATCAAACCGACAAAATGCTACCTCGGTGGAACATCTATAGAGTTCCTAGGTCACAAGATCGATCGGGGAGAACTGAAACCGATGGAAGACAATGTGGAGAAAATCACTGAAGCTCCAAGGCCTCTGACCAAGACTCAAGTACGGTCGTTTCTAGGATTGACAGGCTACTACCGAGAGTTCGTCCCAAATTACGCGGCGATAGCAAGTCTTCTATCGGACTTGACTAAAAAAGGACAACCTAATAAAGTTATCTGGACAGATGCGCAAGAGAAGGCATACCGGAAATTAAGAGCGACCATAACCGAGAAACCAGTTCTGAAACTACCCGACATAACGAAGCAGTTCACCCTAAGGACTGACGCGTCAGACACTGGACTCGGAGCTGTACTACTACAAGAACATGATGGAAAGCTATTTCATGTCAGCTATGCTAGCAAAAAACTACTGGACCGTGAAAGGAATTACTCAACAATAGAGAAAGAGTGCCTGGCAATTGTATGGGCTGTAAAGAAATATCTACCATATCTCTACGGCGTGGAGTTCATACTACAAACGGATCACCAACCACTAACCTACATCAATCGCGCAAAGTATGAGAACAGCAGAGTGATGAGATGGGCGCTATATCTACAGAATTATCGCATGACGGTGGAATCGATCAAAGGGAAAGACAACGTCGGAGCGGACTACATGAGCAGAATAGACTCAGAATCTTAATGCTGGAAATTTGACTATAAATTTCCTGTTGAATGGGGAGTTGTCACAGATTCTGAGTGCTGTATATAGTATCATAAACAATGTTATAGCAGGACAATAGCTATTGCGCAATACGCTGATGTGTCATGATCATAAATTTAGAAGCATTGTTCTATTACTAGATTTTTCCTGAATGGATTTTCTGGAAGTTTCTAGAATAATTGTAAGGAGGTATAAATAGCCTGACTGCAGCAGTTCATGAGAATTGAAGAATTCAGTTTACAGCGTGCATGGCTACAAGTCAGTAATAAAGGATTATATCATACTCTCACAGCAATCTCCTGCATATTATTACTTATACATGTTAGCCGCAATATTACACCCGGACGTCTTAACTCTTAGCCTTGTGCAGACATCAGGATACAATCACAACACCAGATATCTTGAACCTGTCACATTGCATCACCACTTTGTGACACACAGGCTGAATTTTTTTTGGTGTACTCTCACATTGAAGACAAAGTCAAGGCTAACTTATATGATATCTTACGATTTTAAATAAACAAGACAATTATTATCACTCCGATTGAGCTTGTAGAGAAGCAAAAGTTTGATTGATTATTAATAACCGAAACCAAAGGTGCGAGCAATGCATGAGTGACACAAACATGTTCTACAACCGGAATGCATTGGCACACGACATCATTTCTACCCAAACCAGGGGTCAGGGGAAAAAAAATACCTCAGTTTCATTCAAAGTAAAACCATAATTTAGTTAACATTATGTATTCTAATATATACAACAACCGATTAGAATTTTCTATAGATGCCGATTGCTGTAAATCGTGCTGCTTGGGTTTGCTCATTACCTAGTTCAGGTTGCAATCCTACGGATATCCTTGCATCTCCTTTTTAAAACAAATTGGAAACTTTTTAATAATGTGAGAAGCTTTTAGATCAACACTTGTCCTTGTGTAGACTGTTTGTTATTAACCTGGTTCAAGCACTAAATACAACATAATGAAAATGCTACACTGTTCAATATTACCTTTGCATGCAGCTGTTACTCCCAGTCGAAAATTTTCTACATCCAGTAGTTAAGCGCACGCGAACGGCATGAGCTGGCTATTGTCTTGAAAACAGTGAGAAAGCCTCAGCCAATCACAGCTTACATCAGCTCTTCGCCTCCCTCCTCAATGTATAGGAGGCGGAGATAATTCATCCCTGGTATGTAACCTACGCATTGAATAGATTTGAAGGTCGCATTACCATTGCCGCGTTAATACACGGTGTGTCTTGTGTGCCCTGCTGTGTCTTGATTGGTTCGAAACGTGTTCTGTTAGGCGTAGGAATTATGCAAGAGTTGGCTAGGGAAAGTCAGTGATGTTTTGACCTAGCTAAAACCTGCAAAATGGTTGACACATTGACTTGGTGATGCTGCCAATCTGGAAATAGCCTCTTGTTCAGTAACTAACATTTCAGTGGTACAAAAATGAATGCAGAATACTCCTCCCCACCGTCACAAAAACACCATAATTATGGTTCTTGTTAAGTTACTGCTACTGAAAACTATCACACTTGTCTAACGTTGTGCCCATGTGAGCATAGATAACTAAATATTTAACTTTCTGCTTTATGTAATTTGTTTATAAGTAGTCATAATATTATAAAAGTTTTGAACATTTTAACCGGGATCAATTTTTATCGATTTTAATCTTGAAACATTTTGGCAATCGCATAATCTCAAACATCAAAAACAGTGGCAAATGATAGAAAAATTATGTTATATTCTGATAAACTCTAAAAATATTGTGTAAGTTCATTTTTAATGCCAATGTAGTCATGGCCAAGTTTATTTTTACTCTTTCACTGTTGAGTGCACACGACTCCAAAATGAATAAATAAGGTCCTGTTCAGTAGCACAATTTACACTAAATTTGGACAATAATTAATATTACAGTTCAATAATAATTTGATAGAACCAATAGTTTTATTTTTCTATTTACAACAATTTTACATAACTTAATATAAATATTTGTAGAGTACTATGCCCTTATTAATATCAGTAACATATTCAAAATATTCGATTGAGGGCATTGTACAATTCAAAAAAGTTGATGGCCCTCTGAGATAATTCGAGTTCCTCATGTGGACCCTGATAAAATTAATCGCCAAACATCAACCATCAAGAATTAATTAATCAGATATCTGAAGATTGTAAACAAACTCCAATTGTTTGGTTGTGTTTCCATAGCAATAACAAAAGATAAATGTATATTGAAACATGCTTTTAGATCGTTGTTCTAAAGATTTTTTGGTTTCATTAGAATTTGAACTCAGGGCCTCTTGTACCAACCGCAAGAATAATACCCTTAAATCATCAAGCTACAAATTTCATAAATGAAAACTGATTTCTTGGTAGTGGCTCCCAAGCAACAAGAGAGCATAAATCGAAACGCACTTTCAAATCATTCTTATCCAACCATTTGGCTTGACTGAAACCTGAACCCGACACCATTCACATTCAAAACAAGAATCATACTCTATACCACCAAGCTACAAATTACATAAACAAAAACTGTTTTCTTGAAAGTCTCCCCCAAGCAACAACAAAACATTGACACACACTTACAGATCATTCTTTAAAAAATATTTGGCCGAACCAAGATTTGAACCAGGGACCTTCTGCACCAAAAGCGAAAATTGAATCATGAATAGTATAAACAAAATTTGACTTCTCGGTACAGCTTTATTAGCGATAACCCAATTTATTTTACTCTTTTTGCTGTTGCAAGTGCTAAAGCTTTGCATTGGAGCAATCAGAATCCCAATACAATTTAATTGAACAGTTTTGAGGCACTTGGCACGAAGAGTAGTGAGGCAGTGAAACGGTTAATATATTTTATTAATGAGACAATTTTTAAGAGACTACAGACTGATTATATAACATAGTTTTAATATAGTGTTTAAAGTTTAAACATTGCCAAGTTTCAACAATTAGTAATTGCTATTAGCAATTATAAATGGCAGTTGCTAATTGAATTGCTAATAGCAAGACAATTAGCAACTGTCAATTGCAAATTAGCAAATGTAAAGATTATCCAAGATATAACTGAATAAACACTTCAGTTTAAAATTAAACTAGTAAATGTTATATATATATTGAAAATATGATTTTTTGTGCAAGAAACTATTGTTAGTGCTAAATGCAGGGCACGCATCTAGTTATATTATAAGTCCAGCCATAGCAGTTTTAAGCCTACTCATAAAAGTTAGTTAGCCAATTATGACAAGTTAGCCATGTCCAAAATTCAAACAACTTTAATATAAAAATCAATATAGACTCTGAAGGTCAATATAGACTCATGAATGTTGCAAAATAACTATGTTAGAGTTATTCTGGTATTGTGGCAGTGATAAACATTTGCTTAGTTCTCTGTATATCTAGAAACTTGGAGTTGTCTCCTACATGCCACGTTCAGCAATAAATAAACATGTTTTTGTCTAAATAACCATCTACTTCTTGCTTGGCCCATTTGACTCATGGTATAAAGTTTGAAAGTTACAGTTTTTGACAAAGTTTGAAAACCTTTACAGTTGTTTATATTTTCTCTCCTAATTGTTTTCCACTACACAAAACCTTTTGACCCTTTTGACTCTCTTTCTCCTTCACTTTTAACCTTACTAATACTTTTAGAATTTATCAACAAGATAGACCGAGCAAAGCTGTTTTTGCCACCCTAGTGGCTGTATTGGAAACTGTCTCGTATGCTCGTGTCTCAAATAAAAAATGCCACCCGGAATTCCTATGTCAAGCCAGTCATATGTATTTCAAGGTATTACTGTAATTAGATACATAATCCGGAATATTCTCAAACAGGCAATCCTGACAGATGTTACTCTAATGGTTATTAGGAAATTATGTTCACCTAACCATGATCATAGCCATAAATAGGATTTTAATGTCTGCAGTTCTGGATTGAGTCAATTCACTCAGATATTAACAAAAAATAGTTGCATCACTCTGTTCTATAAATAACTGAAGGCTGGCAACATTTACAGTAAGGCTAGGATAGGGGCACACAACTTCTTCACAATTGAAAACAATATTTTGCTATGTTTTTAGGCCAGTTTTTATTGTAAAAGCTAGCATAGGCTAGTGCCTTGATTACTAACATATTTGCCATAAAGACAAGCATTCATAAGTTTGCTGCCTAAAATATCTGCAGTGATCAACAGAAACATTAATGCCGAGACTTTGTGTCTGACGTGACGTCGTCCCATGATAATTAGTGTAACTCTGCTTAAAGGTTGACTCGCAACAAAATTCACATTACAGTTATTTGGTATCAAAATATTCACCATGTCTTACTATGTTGTGTTGTAAGTGCCAAATATGTGGAAATGTGATTCCAAGCTCTTAAAAGCTCAAAAACGAAAAGCCGACGTAGATTGGAATCTCTTTATTTCGATGATGTAGCCACGAAATTTGGGTATCGTCTTGTCACGTATTCAGCACTTTTTGATTATCACAAGTGACCAACAGGCTCGTCATGATTATCAGACAATGGTATGTACTCCTTCAAGCTAAGGCTAAAAAGTTAAACAAATTTTTATGGTAAGTTATAAGATATCAGTGCTAAAAGTGACAGCATTACGATGATGATAAAACAGACACATAAGAACAATAGACATAGTTTTATTGAATGCGTGAAATATATTTGTAAAAATATTTCGGCGACTAAGGTTGCAAGAAAGTGTAAACAGAAACCATATCTCACAACTACATCACATTTGAGCCGTTTTGGAAAGGAAATCCAAACTACTGCGGTCTCGTGTAGCTGCAATTTTCTGTTCGCTTTTGAGCTTGTAAGAGCTTGTAATCACCTTTCTACATACTCTGCACCAACAACACAACATAGTAAGACTTGGTGAATCTTTTCATACCAAATAACGGTAATGTGAATTTTGTTGCATGTCAACCTTTAAGCCAGCTACTACAGTTGTAACTGTGTCTATCTATATTGTAGTGATATAATTGGTCAATAATCAACAGGGTCAATTAGCTTGTGGCATTGAATAGTGGGTTGATGAATGTTGACATAGTTAGAACGCTGGTATGTGAACAATGCCAAGTGAGCCCTCCCTGTACACACCACATTTAAGCCCCTGATAAGCAAAAAGTGTAAAAGTTAATAAACAAACACAAAGCTACAATCTTCTCATAATGCTTGATGCTTGATTTGTACAAAGAATTTAAAAACAGTGAAATAAATAGCTCTGCAGATTAATTTCATTTTAGAAAATCTGTAGAACATTTTCAAATTTTTGTAACCTTTGTGTTTATATAGAATTAGGACAGGTGCTTCCATAATTTACAGAGCAACTAAACACAAATGAAATGTTCATTATAGGCAAGTCTTCCATGTGAATTGTCACAAGGATAGATTGGATATAGAGTCGGGCTGTCTAATAGCTAGTAAAAACTATTATTGTTGCTGCGATATGAACTCTGTAGGACATTGGAATCTAAGATCACCTTTAACGAAGGATGTTTCAGTTCTATTAGCTGCAAAAGGAGGTTTATAAATAGTTGTCATATCACTGGAAGGGTGGCATAACTCCTAAAAAGTTCAATTACCATAAAATTATCTTCTGGGTATTCTGGTGTAAACCAGACACTTTGTCACAAAATATGAGACTACGAGCACAGAGGTCAGTAAGTGAAACAAGTGAAAACTAACTCACAATCTGTTCTCAAGTTTTCAAAAATATTTCAAGTTATATGAGATCGCGAGTTCGAAACCTTTGTGATGCCATTTTATTTCTCAACATCAAACTTTGGCCTCAGACAGACTAAAGTACAGACTGACAGACTCAGCTCTAATTATACTAAAAATAATAACCTTGAAATGATTGCTTGTTTGAAATATTGGTGGAGACAATTCTTAACAAAGCGTGACCAGCTTGACCGGGATTTGAACCCGGGAACCTCTTACACTCAAAGTTAGAAACATACACAAAACTCACAGCGCTATGAAAGATGTAAAGAAACTCTGACATTTGGTTAGTGTCTCCAAAGCAAGAACCAAACATATTTGAAGTTTCTTTTCATATCAATCTTAAAAATTTAAGTCGGCTACACAAGGATTTGAACCCGGGACCACTTACAGCGAAAGCTAGAAACATACCCACAACTCATAGCGCTATGAATTATGTAAAGAAACTTTAACATTTGGTTAGTGTCTCCAAAACAATAACAAAGCATATTTAAAGTTTCTTGTCTAATTAGCCTCGAAAAACTTTTTCGGTTTCACCAGGATTCGACCCCAGGACCTGTCGCACCCGAAACGAGAATCACACCCAGAAACGTTCAAGCCACAAATGATGGATGTAACCAAAACCTGGCTTTTTGCTACGTTCTATAAAGCAACTACTGTATCGTTTCTGACTTTTTCTGCTGTTGCAAGTACTGATGCTTCACATTGGAGCAACTGAAATCTCGAAACAATTTAGTTTTTGGGACAGAAAACAGATAATAAACCTATGAGCGGAACACTTCCACTAAAGAAGTTTATAAAAAAGATATTTGCAAAATCAGATAAACCGAAAAATGCGCGCAGTACAAATTATACTGAAACCCTGATGTCATAATTGCTCCGCAGTTAGTAGCAGTCAATAGCAAGGATTATAATTAACTCCCAAATGAGACAATGATGTCAGACAAGGTGGGAGACACAGAGAATTAGAGTCATACCAAGACTCCTTAACCTTGAGTTAGATTAAGGACCAGAAGTAATCAAGCAATCACTAAACATTCTCAGGTGCTAGTACTGCACAAATGAGTTGAGTTTATAACAGAGATATTTTAACAATACACAATATCTAACTTACTGTATGCCAATAAATGGTAATGCTGACACAATTAGACACATACTGTAGTTTCTATACATGAGAAGCAAATGGCTGACTTTTGTTGACTTTAGGTTGCTTTCAAAACTTTAAAAATCTCATGAGCAAACAAGCTTCAATTTTCTTATTGTACTAGACTTTACACAGGCACGTTGGATTCTTCTATAATATTTTACTTCACTGAAATCAATTTAACAGAATAATTGCTACAAAGATCTTAAAAATGATAAAATAAATAGCTTTGCGAGCTAATTATATTTTAGAAAATCTGCAAAGTATTTCAAAACCTTTTTTGACCTTCAAGTTTATATATAATTAGCAGCAGTGCCTTTAAAATTATCAAATTGTAGAAAACTCAAGTGAATTGTTCAGCACATGCAAGTCGTACAAGTTGATTATTGGCATGAAGTTGGATATGAAGTTATGTTATCTAATTTCTAGCAAGAACTGTCATTAAAGCTGCGATGAACTCTGTGAGACATTAAAACCTGAAAGTATTTTAAATCACAAATTTCGCAGAACAACAGGCCAAATGAGTTTTTCGAATGGGTTTTCACAACACTTCAAGGGTGGCACAACTCCTCAACAGTTCAATTGACAAGCTTTCTATGTGGTCTGCTGACAACTTAACATTTGTCACAAAATATTAAATTATGAGCACAGAGGCCTTAGTTGTCAGATAATGTCAGCTATTTGTCACCAGTTCCCTTTACACAGAAAGGATAACAAGTCAGATACAGCTCACTATCTGATCCCACGTGTTATATATCCTAAATTATATGTAGTCACAAGTTCAAATCCTTTACGATGCAATCTATTTTTAAGATCTAACCGTAAATTCAGACAGAGAATCAGAAGGATAGAGAGACACAGTTCAAATTGTACTAAAATTGAACATGTAAATAGTCTGATTTGTTGATACATACATTTAATAAGGATAATTATATAAAATAGTTACCATTATCACATGTTGAGATTATCAAGGCTGAATAGAGCCTGAGTTAAAAAAAGAGGCACTGAAAATACTAGCACTGGCATCAGCCATGCAATGAGTGGTATGCAGACAACATGAGATTGATAAAAACGTGCTTAACGTCTGGCCCTTGCAGTATATACTATTAAATATATTTCAAACTTTTAAACTAGTTAGATGACTTAAAATTTAACTAGTTCAAAGTTTTCTAAAATTTAACTAATTCAAGATTACTTTTACACTTAAACTAAAACTTACTTGACAAAATTTCAAAACGTTCTAAAATTTTAAAACATAAAAAATTTCTTAGAATTCTGCTAAATTTGAATCATAAGGAGACTCTTTTTCTTAAACCAAAATTACAAAAATTAACAAAAAATTGAAACAAAATTTAAAATTTTGAAATTGTTTTAAAGTAATTTATTTAATCTTTAAATTCACACTTTAAGTAATTATTTCTTAAAACAACTTAATTTTGAATTGCATTGTAAATGCTACCATATCAGTTATAAACCTCATCACCAACAATTAGCTAGCCAAGCATGGCTACTGGGCCAGAGCAAACATCAAGCAACCCAAATACAAAGCACCCTCAGGATATGATTACCCCATCATACAAGACAAACTACAACCTTTTTGGATCTTTTTATGAGCATTAGCTAGCTAGCTATTGTCTGCATTGCATCAGAATTTATAGTGCACCAACAAGTATCCTCAATTATTGATGAAGTAGGCTATCTTCTACATTGGATCAAGTGGCTTGTTTTCTTTGAGCACTCTCTGCACTAGCAGGAAATAAAACACACTAGTTAATTAATCCAAATATAAATGTGTTGTGTCGCAATGCACATTCTCAAATGACTGCAGACCAATTTTTTATCCAGGAACTGACACTCAACAAAAGTGGAATTATTTTAAAAACCTATCAACCGCAAAAAGCAAAGAGAGTGAACAACTCCAATCTGTATCTTTTATTAGACTGATCAGACTGATGAGAGTGACAACTCCTAATAATGATTTTCTGAACCAGAAATATTAGTTAATCTATACATGGGTTTTGACTAAAACTGTCAATAGGCACTTACCTTGCAGATCATTGTACCTGCCCATCACGATAAATTTAGCATGCAAGTGAGTATTCTGTCATCATGTCAAAGCAGGAATTCACCATCTGTCGGCCAACATCTCTTTCAACATCTGTTAAAACTCATTGTGAGATAACAAATAGATGAGAGTAACCAAAAGACAAATTGAATACTTTAGTAGTTATACCAGCCAAACTGCTCTAGTTATTATTTTCATAAATAGGTCATTCACTGTGTCATAACTGATTACACCTGTACTCTGCGTTGATTAAACATGAAAAATGTACTAAACCTAAAACTAAACAACTTAAAATCATACTTTTTGATTACAATAAGACATTTTAGCAATTTCTTCCATAAATAATGTTTGCTGATGTAGGAAACTCTGGCTCATTGATGCAGATGGCTATGAGCAAGCATGCATTGAAAATATATTACTGCTTGCCTTTTTCAAAAAACATATATGTCTGAAATTTATAATAGTTTAAAACACTATAACATAATTATTTCAAAAAAAGTATTACTAGCGCACAATTAGTGAGAAACTTGTGGTACTTTGTTAGCAGTTGTTATTGAGTCAGTCATCAATTGTATGGATTATAATTTTAACTCCCAATTGAGACAATGACATCATAGGAGATTGGAGACGCAAATAATTAAAAGTTACGTAATGACTCCCTAACCTCAAGTTTAATCAATAGTCAAAAGTCACTAAAGGTTCTTAGACTTTAGGTTTTGGACATAATATGTCCAAAACCTTTATTATGAGGTTGCTTCCTAAAATCTGCTATCAGATTCTTTGGACATTTATGTTTACGTACGTTTGGAATTCTGTTACATATATTGGACATTTATAGGAAGAATGCAGTAGTTTAACCTTGTCTGTGGTTTACAGAAGTATTTGATGATCAACAAAGACGAACTATGCAAGACATTAAAATCAATTATATATCACATCTTGTGTCATTAGTTTCATAAAATACTTTAAATAATTATTACAGGCAGTAATTCGCGGTGAGCTTTCATGCCCTACCAGTATCCACTTTAATTTATTAGAAAAATGTCATTATGATATGCTTACAGCGATATGCCTAAGTAAGCTACCAAATGTTCAATATTAAATAAATTGTATTTGGAGGTCATGTTTGATTACAATATAATGTAGCAATTTATTTCATAGAAATTCCTTGCTGATGTGAGAACATCTGGCTCCTTGTTGAATGTGTTTATGAGGAAACAAACATTTTTTTTGTATTTTGACAAAATTGTCAGAAGTTTAAAATTGCTAAAACATAATTGCTTCAAAGTTAACATTAACAGCCCTAAATTAGTAAGATGCTTGCCATAATTGTTCAGCTGCTACTATTGAGTGAGTTGTCAATTGTATGGAACATAATTTCAATTCATAAATGAGACTATGACGTCAGACGATGTTTGGGACACGTAGTTTTGTTAAGTACCGCGAGAGTCAGAAAATAGGAAATTACTTATGTTGATGACCTTATAGCCGTTTCATATTCAGATTTTCGTGATTATACAGATAATTAAAGTAGCAGCACTTACTCTGATAGTGGTGAAAGTAATAGTTTTGTAAGGGGAAGGAACATTGTGGAGGATCGTTTTAGCTTCGAAGCGACCATAGCTTTACATAGCTTTATCATCGCACAAAGTATAGATACATTGGATTTTTTTGCATAGCGATTTTGGTTAAAATGTTGGAAAAATAAAAGATTTGACAAAAATGTTCTAGATAGAGTTTGGAACTGAAAAAATATTGTATACATATCTTAAAGCAACAACGGCAATTTTCGGTAAAATGGCTGGCACTAGGCCGATAGCCAAATTTGTACATGAGTGGCAGTTAAAAGAATAATTAGTACCAGTGCTCCTAAAAACACTAAATTGTAGAAAACTCAAGTGATATGCTCAGTATTATAGGCAAGTCTTACAAGTGGATTTTCAGATGCATACATTGGATGTGAAATTATGTTATCTAATTTCTAGCAATAACTGTCATTGAAGCTGCGATGAACTCCATAAGACATTGAAACCTGAATAATTTTTTTAGTTACAAATGTTGCAGCACAAAAAGCCAAGGGTTTTATTTCTAATGGTTTTTACAACACTTCAAGGGTGGCACAACTCCTATATAGTTCAATTGCCAAATATTCTGTTTTGTCTGTTGACAATTTTACACTTTTTCACAAAATATTAAGGTATGAGAACAGAGAAAACTGTTAGAGAATGCCAGCTAGTTGTCATTTGTTCCCTTTACGTAGAAGGATAACAAGTCAGAAACAGCTCACATTCTGAGCCCACGTTTTCGAAATATTCGATGAGGTAAGAGTTCAAATCCTTTACGATGCAATATTTTTTTTAATATGAAACTGTGGATTCAGACAGAGAAACAGAAGGATATACAGACACAGCTCTAATTATACTAAATATTGTATATATAAACAGTCAGATTCATTGATACATAAAATATTTAATAAGGATAATTATATAAAATAGTTACTATTATCACATACTAAGAGAAACAAGGCTGAATAAAACTTGAGTTAAAGGAAGAGGCGCTGAAGATATTGGTACTGGCAACAGCCATGCAATGAGTGTTATGCAGACAACGTGGGATTGTTGAATACAGTTTAAATCTTTTTCTTTTGGCATTTGTATAAATAAATCTATGTTTAGCTATTTTAAAATTATAAAATAGTTAAATTACTTTTAAAATTAAACTAAATATTACTTTATAAACTTTTTATATTTTTGAAATTTTTTAAAAATTCAAAAAAGTAGCTTACATTCATTTGACTTAAAATCATAAGGATTCATTTTTTATTAATTTAAAGAATTTAACAAAAGTTGAAACAAAATTCAAAAATTTAAAATTGTTTTAAAATAACTTGTGCAATCTTTAAATGGTCTTTTTAAATAATTATCATTTTAAAGCAACTTATTTTGAATTACATTATAAATGCAACAATATCAGTTATAAACCTACTCACTAACAATTAGCTAGCCAATCATGGCAACTGGGCCAGAGCAAACATCAAGCAACTTTAATATATACAGAGCACCTTCAGGATACGATTATACTGCTATAAAATTTTTCCCATTACGAAGTGAAACATGATGAGTTGTCCACCTCCACATCTAAACCTTATTTCACCATACAAACTCAAAATCTTTGCTCGAGTTTGAATTTGCCCATTGATGTACTTTTTACATACATCAAAACAACAAAGACACCGAGATGCTGTTTGAAAAAAAATGTTTCACAACATTTGAAAAAGATATGAGGACCGATTTCTTTTAGTTCAGCATTCTACTTGAAATATTTTGTGAAAAGAGGGAGAGCGAATATTCGTATTTAGCGTTATACTCATATTTACTATATACTTGTATTCACCATACAAATATAACAAAAATATACAGTGTATATTTAATTCATTATACATTTATCTGAAATTGGTGAAAATGTTACAGAAGGGAGGACAAATGATTTCCCTGTGACAACAAAGTAGATAATAAATGAAGACGAAGAAGGTGTCCGTATTGTTAACGTTGCCATGGAACATGGTCGCAACCCCTGGCTCGAAAGAAAACTGCAACTATTATAAAAACAAAAGGTCATTATTCATTAAAGTAATTCTTGAGCACATTTCATACAAGACAAACTACAAACTTCTCTGAATCTTTTCATGAGCATTAGCTAGCTGGCAATTGTTTGCACTGCACCAGCATTTACAGCGCACCAGCAATTATCATTCTCAGTAATTGACGAAGTAGGCAATCTTCTAGGTTTCATCACGTTGGCCTTTTTATTTGAGAAAAATTTCTTGAAAAACATATCTTGTGAAATAACTTCTTGAGAAGTTCTGGCTCATTGATGTAGATGGCCATGAGCAAACACGCATTGTTAAAACAAATTACTGCTTGCCTTTAATCAAAAAAACAAATATGCCATAAAATTAGGATGGCTTCAATTACTATAACATAATTACTTCAAAAGTACACGTAGTATTACCAGCACATAATTGGTGAGAAACTCGCAATAATTGGTTAGCAGTTGTTATTGAGTCAGTCATCAATTGTACGAATTATAGTTTTAACTCTCAAATAAGACAATGACATCAGACGAGATTGGAGACACAAAGAATTCAATGTTCCACATCGCACGGTGACTCCCTAACCTTGAATCCGATCAATAGCCAGAAGTCACTAAACGCTCTCAGGCGCTACATATTGGGCATATGATTTTTGCTCCCATTAAAGTGTATACTTTTAGAATTCATTAAGACATATTGGGTATATTTTGTAGGAATGCAGTAGTGTAACCTTGTCTGCGGTTTACAGTGGTAACCTATAAACATAGATGAGCTACGTAAAACATTACAATCAATTCTGTATTAAATCTTGTGTCATTAATTTTCAAAGTTACTTTCAGTAATAATTGCAACCAGTATTTCGCAGTGAGATTTCATGCCCTACTGGTATCTACTTTAAAGATGTAGTTGCGACAAAAATGAAATTAGGACTCATAAAAGGCTAAAACATCAGCTACAATTTGATGCCATTTTTGTCTTTGTAGACTAACCCTGTCCAGAGATATTTGCGTTTGAATGAGGCCCTCTTTTAAAAAACTCACGTTCCAGCGGGTGCCTTTTTCGTGACGTCACAAGCAAGGTATCTGAAACGAAACCACGAGCAATAAATATGAGGTCGATTCGTTAGCCAATCATGCGTGCGAAATTTTTATATAGGCCGTAATAAATGTTATCACTCGTAAAACGCGTTGTCTGTGATCTCGAAGATTCTCATCGTTAGAGAATTCATTCTCATCGTTACTGATTCAACGCGTTTCAACAATTACTAAGTTATACATAGTTTTAAAATAGCTTCAAGTTCGAGCGACCGCTACTCAGAGTTATCTGAGCAACCTTTAGTAAAAGATTAGAGTAGACAGCCTATGGCCAAAGCTGACAGGCGTCAGCAGCGTTTTGCTGCAGAAGAAGACAGAATGGAGGTAAATTAACTTAGAGTCTTCTATACTTTAGTAAATGTAATATTTTTTATAGTCATAAATACATATACTAATTAATAAAATGATAATTCTTTGCTATCTCCAATCATCGTTTCATAGCTTATCTGCCGTTTTACCTAGCTATAATATTTTTTTCGAATTTTCTTTGGTAAATTAGAGTCATGATTACAAATTATTTTCACTCGTAGGAAGTGGGTAAAATCGATTGATCATTGCAAATCTTTAATTTCCAGAACCAAAGCTTCGAATCGTTGGCTTGGCGTACTTGTGCCATTATTAATCGTTTATTCGTTTTTAAAATTACACTCGCAATCTATTTAACTCCCAATTTGGAAGCTGTCAATATATACGCTTTAGAATGACATATCTATGAATGACATATTTATTGCATCTACTTTGTTTACATTTACTTGTTTTACTGATTACAGAATGTTTATGTCGTCCCACCAGCCGAAGAAGCTTTGTCAGTGTGGAAACTGCCATAAAGGAGAAAGCGAGACTTGAATGTGTGCTGGATGATGTTTTGTTTGAGTTTGTTGCAGTAGATGAATTTGTCTTATTGTATCAGCTAATATTATGTGAGTGGCCACGACTTGATGAATATTTTTAATAAAAGCTTTATGCCGAGATGAAAATATTTTTGCTTGTAAAAATTATATAATAAAATAATATTATTGAAGATAATGCAAAACATGATTTGCAGAATATTGTAGTGAATCGGATATGGTATATGGGTGTCCGCAGAACTGGAGAATGTGAGTTCAAATCCAGTTTGCAGCAGACTTCTCATCCTTAAAACTCTATCCCTGTCTATATTCTTTTCAAAGAGGTGGCTTGCTTATTTCACTTATTTAGTATTCGGTAAGAATACTAGTAAGAAACTAGTACGTAGGCAATAGGTAATAGGCGACATAATGTGGGCGGGGCTTATGGGAGGCTGTATATCGTTTATATGGGTAGCTGCAGAACTGTGCTGATACAAAGACCGCGTTCTACATAAAGTGACTTGACAGAATTACCGTAGACCGGTAAAATTGGTAGTCAGTACCCAAATGTTTACACAACATTTGGAGAAAGTGAGTAGAACAAATTTTCAATTTTCGTTATTTGAGGCCTTTTAAACATTCATAATAATGCATCTGTAGCAGGATGAAAAATTTTATTCTAGCCAACATGAGCAAATACAAAATAAGATATATGCCAATAGAGCCGCGTAAGACTAGAGTTTTATCGCAAATACCCGATGTGAATACGAGAGATAGAGACAGGTTGCCAAACGCGTGACATCATTTTGGGCAAGTCTGGGCACGTTTTGGTGGCCTGAGCGTTTTTACGGCGATCAGATTTTTTCGGTTTTAATCTTCAAATATCTTGGCAATGCGATCGCGTAACACAACAAACAACATATCAACTGATAGAGAAAAAAAAATGCTTTCTTTTAAGATCAACTTAAATTTGACGCAACTACATCTTTAACTTGTAAAAGGAAGGTCATTATGAAGACACTTGTGATATGTGATACGCCTAGTAGAGGTGGAACGAGACACGAGACGTCTCGAGTATCAACCTGTCTCATCTCGTATCGGTCTCGTCTCGACTTAACTATTGCCAAACTCGAGACAGGAAATAGAACTAAAGCGCCTGCGCATGTTTGTTAAAACATGGCTTCTGGCGGTAGCAACAACTCCATATATTGTAATGGATTGCGGGCAACTACCTTCAAAGTTATACCCGGTCCGTTACTACCTGTGGCTATTGATTATGTTGGCCAGCGAGTCTAATCATGTAGTCAGGACAACGACCCTGTTAATATATTGTAGTTCGGGTTTTGTGTCCTTAAAACAGATACCGGGTCGTATCCAATTACCCTCAGGATAATCCAATTTAATAAATAAGTCTTGCGGGTAAAATGTCTGTATTTTATCGTATCGTGTCTAAACACCAACTGCCCTTCATAAAATTCGGGCCTCTTTTATATACTACCAATTGCGGGTAAAACTTGCCCGGACACGGAGAAACGAACGAAAGGCCGTGTCGACCATAGTCCGTGTTCGGTTAACAATGACATTTTTATTAATATAAGAATATACATGTACATGTATACAGTAATTCATATACTTTCATGAGTACAATTTAAATATAATTCACATACTAAAGTTAATACACAAACAAAACTTAACATTAATGAAACGATGAGAATGAAAGTGTTATCGTGTGTTTTTTTAGTTGCGGTATTTCTTTGTAGAGCGACGGCTATCGGTTTCATTACACATTACATTAAAAAGTAAGACCTATTAAATAGATGGTAAAAATATACATGTACAAAGCAATATGTTTATAATAATTATGATCAATCAAGCTCAAAATTCTTAGAATATATAACTTCGGTATTTTAGAGCTGTTTGTGTCACTTTTGTTTACAAATACTACATGCATATCACTATTAAAATATTGTATTTAAATCGTTTACACCAGGTGAAAATTCAGTTTAAAAAAGGTTTATCAATTTTATATATAACAAGTACGCTAGTACTTGTGTAGTGAAATCATCACCAAATGCTCATTATTTTACTGTCTCGTGTCTCGAGTCTCGAATTTTTACAAGACAGTGTCTCGAGTCTCGTCTCGAACTTAAAAAACCTGTCTCGTTCCACCTCTAATGCCTACCACAGTGATATGCCTTCCACAGTGATATGCCTACCACAGTGATATGCCTACCACAGTAATATGCCTACCACAGTGATATGCCTAAGTGAGCTGCAAAATGTTTTATGCTAAATAAATTATACTGGGACGTCATGTCTTATTAAAATATAATGTAGCAACTTATTTCATGGATATTTCTTGCTGATGTGAGAAATTCTGGTCTGCTGAAGAAGGTGGTCACAACGAGACAGGCACTGAGAAAAATAAATGTTTGAATTTTTGCACAATAATAACATAGTCAGAAAATTAGGATAGCTTCAAAGATTATAATATAATTGCTTTTAAAGAAATATTAAAAGGGCAAAGTTAGTGAGACGCTTTCCATAGATGTTCAGCAGCTATTCTTGTGAGAGTCGTCAATTGTAAGAAATATAACTTCAACTCACAAATGAGACGATGATGTCAGACAACATTGGAGACACAGAGACTTAGAGTTACACCCAGACTCTTTGATCTTAGGTTACATCACATGACCAGACATAGTCAAACACCTACTAAACTTACACACACGCTGGGCATCACTTAATAAACTTGTTTAATATTTTCACTTTCATTTAACGTTACACCAAGACTCAGTAACCTAAGTTAGATAAATATCCAGAAATAATCAAGTAGTCACTAAAACTCTGCGGGCGTCAGGCATATGAGTTCAGTTCGTCACAAAGAATTTAAGCAATATACAAATTCTTATTATTGTCAATCAATGGGAATCACAAAGGTTGTGCAGTCACATATACACAAACTTGTTTCTATAAATAAAAATTTCAAACGCTTGTTTCAGACTCAGTACGCATTGGTCAGGCCGTATGTGATTTTGATACACAATATGTGTCTGAATTCTAATCGTGTTCTTCTCACATTTTAAGAAAAAATACATTAGTTAAACTTTGACTGGATTTACAATGGTACATGATGAATGAAAGGGCTAAGCTATGGATTTACAATGGTACATGATGAATGAAAGGGCTCAGCTATGGATTTACAATGGTACATGATGAATGAAAAGGCTCAGCTATGGATTTACAATGGTACATGATGAATGAAAGGGCTAAGCTATGGATTTACAATGGTACATGATGAATGAAAGGGCTCAGCTATGGATTTACAATGGTACATGATGAATGAAAGGGCTAAGCTATGGATTTACAATGGTACATGATGAATGAAAGGGCTAAGCTATGGATTTACAATGGTACATGATGAATGAAAGGGCTCAGCTATGGATTTACAATGGTACATGATGAATGAAAGGGCTAAGCTATGGATTTACAATGGTACATGATGAATGAAAGGGCTAAGCTATGGATTTACAATGGTACATGATGAATGAAAGGGCTCAGCTATGGATTTACAATGGTACATGATGAATGAAAGGGCTAAGCTATGGATTTACAATGGTACATGATGAATGAAAGGGCTCAGCTATGGATTTACAATGGTACATGATGAATGAAAGGGCTAAGCTATGGATTTACAATGGTACATGATGAATGAAAGGGCTAAGCTATGGATTTACAATGGTACATGATGAATGAAAGGGCTAAGCTATGGATTTACAATGGTACATGATGAATGAAAAGGCTAAGCTATGGATTTACAATGGTACATGATGAATGAAAGGGCTAAGCTATGGATTTACAATGGTACATGATGAATGAAAGGGCTAAGCTATGGATTTAAAATGGTACATGATGAATGAAAGGGCTAAGCTATGGATTTACAATGGTACGTGATGAATGAAAGGGCTCAGCTATGGATTTACAATGGTACATGATGAATGAAAGGGCTAAGCTATGGATTTACAATGGTACATGATGAATGAAAGGGCTAAGCTATGGATTTACAATGGTACATGATGAATGAAAGGGCTCAGCTATGGATTTACAATGGTACATGATGAATGAAAGGGCTAAGCTATGGATTTACAATGGTACATGATGAATGAAAGGGCTCAGCTATGGATTTACAATGGTACATGATGAATGAAAGGGCTAAGCTATGGATTTACAATGGTACATGATGAATGAAAGGGCTAAGCTATGGATTTACAATGGTACATGATGAATGAAAGGGCTAAGCTATGGATTTACAATGGTACATGATGAATGAAAAGGCTAAGCTATGGATTTACAATGGTACATGATGAATGAAAGGGCTAAGCTATGGATTTACAATGGTACATGATGAATGAAAGGGCTAAGCTATGGATTTAAAATGGTACATGATGAATGAAAGGGCTAAGCTATGGATTTACAATGGTACATGATGAATGAAAGGGCTAAGCTATGGATTTACAATGGTACATGATGAATGAAAAGGCTCAGTTATACATTAAGATAAACTCAAACTTACAAGTATAAAATTTCATGTTACAAATTTTTAAAGGAGTATTTTGCCGTGAGCTTTTGTGCCACCCAAATTTACTATGGTTTGACTTGCTGTATAACAGGGAACTCAATTTTGTAGAAGAGAGGTTTTTATTGCATTGGTACTTGAGTCTTCATAAAATCGATAAACCAATTACTCTGCAAGTCACGTATTAACGACAGAAATACGAAAAGATAACTCCAAGTGTATGTACAAAATTTTATGGTGTACCGCACATTCAGGAATATATGGTTTTAAAAAATTTTCTATGCATACATGTGAAAATGTACAAATTCCTTTGAAGAGAGCCAGTATGAGGTGACAAATAACGTATGAACTCATTAAGTTATTTTTAAAAGAAATCATCGTTATTTTATATGAAAATTTTAGGGATTATGCAATCGGAACCTGAATGCCTCACAGGCACTGAATAGTGTATGACATACATATGAAATATAAGAGATCCTTAAATGTAGTGACAATGTGTTTTAATGTACCTACAAGTCATTGGGTGCCAAAGTTAAAGCATCTCTTAGACAAGTGAAAATGAAAACATTCACCAGCTGCAGCAGCCTCATATGTAGATTGTTTCAAAAAATGCACTTCATCTTACTTCATTGTGTTGCAGTTATCTTGTAAGTATTACAACAGCCTGCGAATAATAAAGCTGATGCAGTCGAACCTATACTTACCTCCACTGCAACCAACAAACTTTCTAATATACAATGGCTGGTGGATACTGAATCTATAGTAGAAAGAATTTGTAATATTCAACTTGAAAAGTGTTCAAATATTTCAAATTTTTTAGGAAAAAATGATGACGCTAGTAAAAACTGAAAATTAAATGTAGAAAGATATATTTAATTCAAATACATATTTGAATTAACTTGAACTAACTTATTGTGAAAGTTAGTTCTAGTTAGGAGCTGTGAACTAACTTTCACGGTAAGTTAGCTTCAAGTTGCCCTAGTAGGCCTATAAGGCAGAGTAAGTTGCAAGAATAATTGTGTACAAAAGTAACAGGCTGCAAAGTAATGCTAGGTATTTGTCTGTACTCAGTTGAAACAATCAAGCATGGCTTCGTAAAAAGCCAATAACTCAATTTTGTAAATCAATTTTTTTACTCAAACCAAAAATCACGTTCTAGACCATCAAGTTTTGCATTAATCATTTTAATCAAACAAAATCTGACTCTTTGTTAGTGTCTCCCAAACAAAAAAAAAACATGAATCAAAATTAACTTACAAATAAATCTTGAAAATGTTTTTTGGCTTCACCGGGATTTGAATCTTGGACCTCTTGCACCGAAAACAAAAATTATGCCTTGAACTATCAAGATACGGATACCGAATCCAATTAGGTAAATAAAATTTAATTTCCTAGTAGTGTTGCCACGCAACAACAAAGCATGCATTGAAGCGCTCTTCCAGATCGCTCTTAAAAAAGTTATGGTTGTGACCGAGGTTCAAACCCAGGTTCAGTAGAATGAGCTAATGGTTCTATTACTTTATTTCAATCTTTTCAATTTAACCCTTTAGCGACCGGGCGCTTACGGCTGGGAATTCCCCAGCGTACCAGAGCATTTACTACGGCGATCTGAGCCTTCGACTCGACTGCGTAAAAACTGAATATACGTCCAGTAAACTTGAGGTAGATACATAAATTAACATGCATAGGAATGCTGAGAAATTTCTCTACAAACTGATACATTTTTTATGTAAATAGCTTGCAATTGCTATCCTGCAGAAGTCTCAACTTGTTGAAGCTCTCAATATTTTATTTTCGTACGTCATTTTCAATTGTGTTTTCTAAATGATAGAAGTAATTGAAAATTTTGTACAAACAGTAGTTCTATGGATTCACATGTCCACAACAATTTGCAAAAGAAATTGGTCGCCCAAGAGCAATGAAAGTGGAGTTATGATCGTTGATGCAATGCGGGAGCGCCGCTCAAAATGCTCAGCGCGTGGCCCTAATGACAAGCGAAAAATGGAGCCTTGACATGGCCGCCTAAAATTAGTTATAACTTTCATGCTAACTGGCATACAGCCACAAATAAATATGCATTAGAAAGCTTAGAAATTTCTCAAGAGACTGCCGTTTATTTCCTGCAAATTAGCTGTATTAATTTTGGTCAGTGTCCTGATTCGACGAAGCTGTCAGCTTTTTACCGTAAAATATCGATAATAAATATTTCTTTACAAGCAATAGCTCTAAGAAAATAGTTTATGATAAGCATCTGCACGGCGGCAAATATGTTTGCTACACGCAGCAAAAAAAATTGGTTGTCCAAGTGCATCAAAAGCAGAGTTATGCGCTCACATGCATTGCGCGTGCAGCTCTTAGAAATGCTCATGACGCCATGTCTGTAAGCAGAGCACGAGAGGGCTGACAAGACCTGACAGGCTGTGCCATCAATGCTATAACTTTCGTGCAAATTGGCATTTAGCTGCAACTGAATATGCATTTGAAAGCTGAGATTATTTTCTAGACTGATTTCTTCCTCCAGACAGCTTGCAAAGCTTTACAACTTGAGATCTATATATTGATAGTTATGATTTTTTGCTGATTTTAGTTATGATCTTATGCATTTCTCAAAACTATATTTATTTATTTTGCATATAAACACATTGCACAAATTCATGTGTGCTGCAGCAAAATTTATTGTGCATAAAATGAATTGAGTTGTGAGCCTGCATTGGCACATTTGGTGAAGCAGCACAAGACAGAAGGCAACATTTATTACGAGCACAAACAGCAAATCATGGACTGCTAGAAAGCATGTGAACTGAACTCTTTGATTATATGGGTGCCCTAAAAAGGGCAGTCTGTAACAAATAAAACCTGTAAATGCACAACAAGTACAACCTGTAAATGTACAACAAATACAATACATAGACAATGACATTTTAGCAAGTGTATGTACAAAAGCAAGTGATACAAAGCAATGAAGAATTTGCACACGCTAAATAAGTTTTAAAATGAATTTATTTAGCATGGTAAGCATCAAAACACGACTCGCACAAAGGTACTCCGCATGCTAGACATTTAAATTTAGTTTCGCTTCGCTTAGGTTTGTTGTCATCACCGCGCTTTTTGCAGTGCCTACAAATTCTGTATTTTGCCGGTCTACCTTTCCCTGGACTATTTGTCACTATTCGATGAGTAGAAGAAGTTGAAGCGCGGGGAGTACTGTTTTTGCGGCAAGAACCGGTATATTCAAATATCTGATGAATTAATTTCTGTCGAAACTGCAAGTCAGTTATTTTACAGCTGCTATGAATTCTATAAACTATGGCCGCATTGTATACACAAATATCTAATAAATGAAAAAATAGTTTTTTATACCATTTCATGGTTTTACGCGCAGCAATATAATAATGCAAATTTTGATCCGATTTGTCAACTCCCCCCATGTATTTGTTGTAATCCAAAACAACAGCTGGTTTGCAAACTTTATCCCCTTTATAATTTACTTTGCCTGTATCTGCGACATCCATGTTTTTATGCATAGTTGAAATTACAGAAATATATTTTTTATCTCTCCAACAGCCAACCATACTTTCCCCATTAGAAAAGCTTGTTGTCTGACCTTTTTTAATTAATTTTCCATTATACATTTTCAAATCTTTGGGGACACCTTTTCTGTTTGGACGCAAAGTTCCACAAACATGAGTATTATTTTTTACAAGTTCAGCTGCTAACTCTGGCGAATTATAAAAATTATCCATAAATAAACAATGACCTAAATTTAGTAAACCACTCATTAATTTCATGACTATGTTGTGAGTGACTCCTCTACCAGTTCCTTCGGCTTGCTCCTGCTCATCACCAATGTACACAGACAGCTTGTGCACATAGCCAGAGACAGCATCGCAGAGAGCAAACAGCTTTATTCCAAATCTAGATCTTTTAGATGGAATATACTGTCTGAAGCTGAGTCGCCCTTTCCAAGCCAGCAAGCTTTCATCTATAGATATAAATTTACCAGGCAGCAAAACAGAAGATAACCGGTCACATATCATGGCAAAAACACTTCCTAATTTGAACAATTTATTGCCAGCAGGGTTTTCCGAATTGTCAGTGAAATGCAAACTGCTTAAAACCATTAGAAACCTGTTTCTTGAAATCATTTTACTAAACACTGGCGTAGATAACAAAGGATCAGTAGACCAGTAAGATGACAGAGTAGGCTTTTTAACAATACCCATAAGCAAAATTAAACCAAAAATTCGCCAAATATCTTTTTCATCGACAAGCTGCCAGGCATCGCCATGTTTTTGAAGGCCATATCTATTTGTTTCATTAACTATAATATTCATGATGGCCGATGTAATAAACAGCTTTAAATAGCCAAAAATACTTATCTGACCAGGAATTCGGCTTCTTACACCTGCCAAGCTGTCATCAAAATGAAATTCTTTGGGTTTTAAATCGGCTCCTCTCTGAAATCCGTCATGACTCCCTCCTTCAACGCCGGCCGTTTCACTCTCACTTTCGTACTCCGATTCACTCTGTCGAATTTCTTTTTCACTTTCATCTTCTTCTTCATATTCTTCTGCACTGAAATCCTCTGCTTCACTTTCATACCAGTCGATATCTTCCTGTAAACGAATCTTTTTAGCAGCGCTTGAAATATCGCGTCCGTTCATGATGATAAGCTTTCCAAAAAGAACGATCAACTTTTAGCAACGTGTTCTTTTTGCACATGCGTATAATGGACTCATTATTGCCTCAAAATAGTAGTGTGATATCTTTTAAAACTCCTAAAAATATTAATTAAAAATTTTAGTGCCGTTTTTAAAATAAATAAATGAATTTAAAAAATACGTATCGAAGACTCAGATCTGACGGGCAATTACGGGTTTGGTACTCTGAGACTGCGCTCTCAGCCCGTAAGATTACGGGAACGGGAGTCAAAAGGTTAAAGGAGTACTTAAATTACACTGCAGATACAGAAGCAATAAATATATTCCGTCATGATGGTTTATTTTTAAAAGACTGCAGAGTGCTTATGTACACATGAGCTGACACTTAACAAATTTTAATGGAATAAAAAGATCTCCACGGTTACAAACAAAAAGTGAACAGCTTTAATTTCGAACTTTTCAGACTAATTAAGCGGATTGGACTGACAACTCCTAATAACAATACTTTTCTTGACTAAAACTATTAGTTAACTGTAGATATATGGGGCACTGTATAAACTGTCAATGGAGCACTTAGCTTGCAGGTCATCATAGCTGCCCATCAGGATAAGTTCAGCATGCGCGTAGGGATTCCTTCGTGGTGCAGAAATAGGAAAGTACACTATGACCTCCTTAAGATATTTGTTGAAATTCATGTTAAATAATTGCAGCTGCATTATTGGTTAATTGTCCCATGTATGTCAAGGTAGAAGAGTGCAAAACATCTAAAAAACCTTTTATAACACTAAGTTGTCACAGACATAAAGAATGATTGAATAAAACAGTCGAGAACATCAAGCATAAGCAATACCTGTAAATAGTCAGCGTAAGGAACTGATACTTTGCCCTACTCAATTTCTAGCATGACATGTGCTCTTAGATAAATATATTAGCAAATGCTTATCTTAACAATATTGTAAACTATAAAACTGTCTGTAGCTTGTATTCTCATCCACAGAGTGAATGACGGGTGCAACCATCTTTAGCATAAGAAGAGACAACTTCTAATAGATGAATATTTGGTAGCTATACAGTCAAGCAATGGTCACTAAAGTTACCTTTCACCTTACTCATTATAACTTTATAGAGAAGCAAACCTTCTTTTTTATCGATTAATGATATATGGTGGTTCATATACATGTAGATGTTCAATGGTGGAGTAGCTCCATAACAAAAAGCATCAGAATCTGCCAGTAGACAGCAAAAAAATGGACACACTATCCAGTTCAGCTCTAATAGTTTATTAAGCAGTTAATAAGAAAGAATTGAAAATAACTTCAAAGAATCCGAAGCAATAGCTTTGCATAAGGATTAACAGGATATAATTTGGGTTATGTCTGCTTTAATCGAGTTTGAGTTTACAGTGAGAACCTGTATTAAGTAACTTAGAATTATGTAACACCGGTACAAAAAATCCGAAAAGATCTTTTGCGCTCTGGATAGTTCCATATCAAATATAATCTGAAACATGGAAATATTCTACATGTAGTTTGTCAGTGCAAAGACTAATAACTAAACAAAGAAAATTATTTTGCATTTAGTGGTTTGACTTCTTTGGAAACCGAGTCTTAAAAAAACTTGATGGATTTGAACCCTGGACCTCTCAAACTCCCACTCTCACACTGGAAAGAAGATACCCAAATAGTCAAATGCCTTGCAACCTTGTGTTTAATTTATTTATAAAAACAATCATTCACTGTAACATTTTAAAAAAATGCTTTAAATGTTTTAAATAGTTGCAAGTAATTGACTTTTCAAACTTGTTGCTAATGAGTTGGTTTTACACAAGTGTTTGGGATTCTCTATGCAAAGTCTATAAGTGCTCACATTAGAAAATGTTGCAAGGTAATTATTACAGAATTTTGTGGAATTGGGTGCTCGATAATCATTAATTTTGTTTAGCTCTTTGCAAATTTGTCAACTCGGAGTTATATCCTACACGCCACTTACAGCGATATGTGCTAGACACAGTTATTGTTTATTAAAGAGTGATAAACAAATCAATTATAACAGTTTAAACATACACACTAACCGATTTGGTATGAATACAGAGTTGAACTATTTGAGCCTGCAAACGTAACAACGTTTTCAAAAGTCCTAGGGCTATAGCATTTAAGAATGCTTTGCGCGCTTTTTGGTTTCTTAAAAAGAAGACACCACTATTATTCTTCTATAAATTTTGAGGATTATGCAATCAAAACCTATAGGTCTCACACATACTGAATAGCTCATCACCTACAGGTAAATCTAAAAACATCTTACATGTAGGTTCAGTTATATGCTGTTTAGGCATACCTGCCAGTCATTGGGTGCAAACATCAATAAGCTCCCACATCTGTGAACATGAAAACATTCAAGCTTCTGCATATGCACCAACAGATTCTTGAAAAATGTGCGCAATCTTATGCCATTGTGTTGCAGCCTTCCAAATTTCACAGCGACCTGCAAATGAAAAAATTGGATACAGTCAAACCTTTACTGATGCTCATTTCATCAAACAAACAAACAAACTTTTAAACATACAATGACACGCTACAGCAGGTACTTGACTCTATATTGGAAGTAATTTGCAATATTCAACATTCAAAGTTTGCGAATATTTTATATTTTTGACAGAAATTAATGAGACTGGCGAAAACCTAAAATGAAATGCAAGAAAATTGCACATAATCCAAGTTTAAAATAGCCCTAGTGTAAGGTAGTCCAAGTTCCAAAGACAAAAAAAGAATGACATCATAAAGCAGGTAGGATCAAAAGAAACAAGCTAAACCTAACCTAGCTTTGCGATTTTTGAGATATCTCTTTGAGAGATGAGTTGGTCGCGGTTCGCGATTGGAAATTTGCAAAACCGAGAAAATCTGTGACCAAGCCATTTGTGCTTTGACTGGATTCGATTTGAATCAGAAATTAAGCATGTAAAAATTATGTTTTTTTAGTACAAAAATGTATAACTAAATAAATAAAATAATAATATTGAAATTACTACTCGCTTGACATTTTGGAGAACCAAGTCCTTATAAAACAAGACTAACTTGACTAGGATTTGAACCCAGGACCTTTAACACCAAACCAATACTAATAATACCAAAAACCATCAAGCCATGATTGATGTAAAGAAAATCTGAAAAGGCACTAACAAGGCATTTTTAAAACACACTTTCATGAAAACCAGAAAAATTTTATTGGGCTTCACCAGGATCAAACCGGATACCAAAAGTGGGAAATATATCCTTTGGCAATCGAGCTGACCAAAAGCAAAATATGCATTTCTTTAGTAATACAAGCAATGAACGTTCAAATCAGAGCTACAAAAATCTTAAAAGAACTTGTTTCTTTGGTGCAGCAACTAGACAATTTTTTAGAAAATAGAAAAATATTTACAAGACCAAGTTAACAAACTGAAAAAACAAATTTAAGTTATAAATTTTACTTTATAAAAAAATAGAAAACTTTTTTAGAAACCGTAGACTGATTATGTCTCCACATCATCGGCTGACACCTAACAAAGATCAAATTTAGGAGCACAGAAATGGGAAACAACTCCATTTTTTACTTTTATTCAGACTGATTATATCGGTTAGACCATGGGTCCCCAAACCTTTTTTCGTCAGTTCCCCTTTATGCCTTTTTATGAATTTGATTCTCGATGAACCTTTATCTCGCATGACTAATAACAACCGAACAAATTATAATTCCATTTTATTCTACATATCTAAACATATAACAACTAATTATTATTTTTCATACAGCACGCATACGACGCTCAACAATACGTGACCTTCGGCATGGCGGTGAATTGGCTTATGACTAGGTTAACTTACTATCCAATCAAAATCTGGATGAATGTGTTCACATATATCTGGGTTCTGATTAGTGGCTTATTATTAGCAACTAGTGTTATAGATATAACCAAAATGTTGAATGATGAAACCCAAACTCACACGGCACTGCAGGACAAAAATTAAAGATTTAACAAATCAGTATGATTCTGTAAACAGAAAATACACCATGGCCTCAAAAGGATAACAGTTGAAATTTATTGTCAGCTTGTGCTGTGGTGTTTCTTGAGTAGTTTGGATATGTATGTTAAAGTAGGAGAGTGCAAACATTTGAGTTCCATAAAAAAGCGAATTTTCATTTCGTGTCAAAAATTAGAGCAAACTGCTCCGTAAAGGTTGACTTGCAACAAAATTCACATTACCGTTATTTAATATGAAAAGATTCACCATGTCGTACTCTGTTGTGTGGTAAGTGCAAAATATGTGGAAAGGTGATTACAAGCTCTTAAAATCTCAAAAACGAACAGAAAATCCCAGCCACACAAGACCGCTGTAGTTTGGATGTTCTTTCCAAAACGGCTCAAATGTGGTGTAGCTGTGAGAGATGGTTTCTGTTTACACTTTTTTGCAACCTTATTCGACAAAATATTTTTACAAATATACTTCACACGTTCAATAAAACTATATGTCTATTGTTCTTACGCGTCTATTTTATCGTCATAGTAATGCTGTCACTTTTAGCAGTGATATCTTATAACTTACCGTAAAAATTCGTTTGAGTTTTTAGCCTTAGTTTGAAGGAGTACATATCATTGTCTGATAATCATGACGAGCCTGTTGGTCGCTTGTGATAATCGAAAAGTGCTGCAGAAATTATTTGTGAAGTATTAGGTCACATGATTAGAATACGACTTGCCAATTAGACCAAACCGAAACAAAACTGTAAAGTAGCGAGCATCTATTTTTGATACGGGGTCTTCGGTAAAACCCGAAGTGTTTGTCATAAACTAGTACTACGATAATTTTTATACCGAGCTTTGTATTGACCTTTCAATTTGCATGTGAACATACGTGACAAGATGATAACCAAATTTTGTGGTTACGTCGGCAAAATGAAGAGATTCCAATCGACGGCGGCTTTCCGTTTTTGAGCTTTTAAGAGCTTGTAATCACATTTCCACATATTTGGCACTTACAACACAACAGAGTAAAACATGGTGACTCTTTTGATACCAAATAACTGTAATGTGAATTGTGTTGCAAGTTAACCATTAAAATATTTTCAATACTACATGTAGATACACCAATTTTATGATTTTTGGAATTCATACATATTTTGAATTGTGGCACAGTTCAATGAGTAACATAGCATAAAAATATGCCAGTAGGTGGCAAAGAGAGAGAGATGGACACTCTATCTAGTTCAGTTTTCATAGTCTATTGAGCAGTTGATAAGTGATAATAGAAAACGACTTCAAAGAGTTCAGAGCTGTACTTTCAAAAGGATTAATAGTCTGTAATTGCATTTATGTCCTCCATACTTGAATTCCAGTTTACAGTGAGAACATTAGTTAACAAAAGAGATTATAATTTAACTCACGAACGAAGCAATGACACCAGACAGCAGGCAGGATCAAAAGAAACTCAGATACACCTAAGTTGATGGCCCTCTGAGACAAATCAAGTTGCTGATGTGGTTCCTTTATAAAAATTAATTGCCAAACGTTCCTTGCCCTAGAAGCAGCCCTCTCTTGACAACCAAGCCCTAATATAACATATATATTGAGGTCACCAACAAATTTCAACTGGTTGGGTGGGTTTTCATAGCAACACAAACATATAGAAACACACTGAGATTGTTCTAAAAAGCTTTTGGGTTCACCAAGATTTGAAGCCAAGACTGCTCACTGTCAAAACAAGTACCATTATTATGTTGAAACTGTCGAACCATGAAATATTTAAACAAAATCTGACCTTTTGATATAGCCTCCCAACCAACAACAACAAATTTATTGAGACACCCTTTCAGACCATTCTTTAAAAAGTGATCGGTCTTCATCGAGGTTTAAACTCTAGTTCTCTTGCCCGCAAAACAAGAAACATATCTCTATACCATCAAGCAACGAATTAGGTAATACTGTAAGTTTAGTTTGCGTGTAAGTATTACTTAAAGTGGTGCTATGAAGCCATTGCTGGTATATGGTCTGTAAAACCAATTGTTTGTTCAGCAGTCAACTGTGGCTTTAGACAAACAAACGGAAAGAGAGACAGCTCTAATAATACTAAATATTGTATATTTAAATAGTCAGTTTCATCGGCATATAAAACTATCTAATAATGACAATAACATTAATTAGCTCTCATTGTGTCATAGTCGTCATGAGAGTTGTGTACAAAACATGGGAGTGTCAAATATGAGCTTAACATTTTTGTCCCTGGCATTGATATAAACAATTCTACACTTCGCTAATTTTAAAATTTCAAAATTTTAAAATTTTTCAATTACATAGAGTTAATAAATTTTAAACTTAAATTCAACTTTACCTTATCAAATTGTAGGTTTTTAATAATTTTGAAAAATTTTGAGAATATTAAAAAATCTGAAATATTAAAAAAGTTTTTTAATATTTCAGATCTTTTTGACAGAAAATAGTGAGGCTGGTAAAAACCTAAAATAAAGTGTGAAAATCTACTTATAAGCTAAATTTAAACTTGCTCTAGTGCAGGAGACTGCAACCTTTTCCACTCAAAGAGCCATCTGGATTTGTTTTCTGCAGGAAAGAATGCAGTAGGAGCCAGAAACAACCTTGGATATTTTAAATTGAAAAATAAATGAGCACTACACAAAAAACGTTTTTGTTTAGCTTTTACAGCTTTTATACCAAGTGACACCGTAAAATGAAAAGGTGTGGCAATTATAATGATTTAATAATTCCAAAGCATTCTTATGAGAGTGTGCGCATACAAGCCTGTAACATCCAGTGTCAAGTCACGATATAAAATAAAGTCCTATATATGAAATAATGAGAGGCTGCAGCACATTTTACGTTTCTTAGTCCCTTTCATGTTTATATAGAAGCAGTAAAAGGTCTACAAACCCAAAAAAAGCTTTAAAAAGCTTGCTTGAAGTTAATAACTAGCTATGTTAACCATTACACGTAATGTTTGTTAAGGCAGCCCAGAATGCAGGTATTGTTTTATTGAAGATTTTAGTAAAGATCTAGTTTTTTAGGTAAGTTACTAAAATTTGTTAGGTAATTGTTGTATTACCCGTGCAATGACGGACATACACTTAGTTACCTATAAATAAATACATGTACAGCAAAACAGGTTAATGTGTATAAATTACATGCATAAACCATTCTTTAATGAAAGATTAAATCTTAAACCTTTAAAGGGATATTCAAAAACCCTCAAAAGTTGCAAAAAGCTTGACAATATTTAAACGTGTCTGATGCTTCAGACATTGATACAGGTTTTTGTAACTATCAATTGTTAAATGGAGACACAACTCCGAGAAGACTTGATATTTTAATATTTTTGTAAAAAAATCAATTCTCACTTTGTTTCGAACAAACGACGCAAAACTCTTCATAATAAATCCTAAAATCTAAAGTTATAAAAAAGGCAACTTAGAAAACTTAGAAAATGTAGGTTCTAGAAATGTACCCATAAAATTATTTATTTTAAAATTTCAGTAGATTGCTTTGACAACACAAGGTGGTTGGTTGCAAAAACATCCGAAGCAAGCAATAATCTCAAGCAATGGATGGTGATACGAAAGAAACCCATGGGGGAACTGAGTTGAGATAAGTGTTCCATCTTGAACAGAAATTGATATTTGAGTCGCTGAAAAAGAAAGAGTAACTTCCCCTGCATAAGACGAGTTTCCTTCGAGTTTTACCAGTAATCCAAGCTACTACAACTTTTCTAACGCCTAAGGGAAAAGTTACATAGTAAACAGTTAAAGAATCATGGCTTACTCGCATATTTTAGCGCAAGTAAAATTAAACTGTTTGAGAGCACTCTTGTGCAACTAATTTGGCAGCCTACGAAAACCAGCAGACAAAAGATTAAATAAAAAGCCACAGAGCAAACTTTGCAGAATAATCACAGTAACAGTGAAATAATAATTTTATTTATAATTTTTCTTTAGTATAATAAAGGACTGTTATAAACAGTTAGAACTAGAAACAAGTTAAGTAGCACCAAGTCTATCAGGGGTGTAGATTAACTCGTTGCGAATATAAAAGGGAGTCAGCTAAATGTGATCAAAAAACTTTAGTCTAGCGGCAGGACTAATTTTATAACTTTATGATCTGACAATTTATTATATCTATCAATTTACTTTGAAAACAAAATTGGACTTGTCCTCCCTTGGTTTGCTAGCGTTTGATAACATTACATAACATTTGCTTGCTTTGGTATTAGCGTTATACTTGCTCTTTTGTGTTTTAGCATTATCGTATTTCATAAATTATGCTGATAGAAATTCTCACTGGATAGCAAGAATAGCTCGAGTAATTCTTAGCCTGAGATCCCTGCCATGAGCAACAAGAGCTAATGAACAAGAATGGCCATTAGGCAGTGGCTGCTCTCTGTTCGCTACGATTTCTCTATACGCTCTGCTCTCCTAAGTTTTACACGCTTCTCACATACAATGGTAGCATCCTATTGAGAAATTTATATTGACACCATGAAAACTTCTGAGTGAACACAATACAGTCAGACCTCAACACGCTAGCATCCTGTGTTCTGATGCTGACCTCATATGTCAGTTCTCTTCTATCTCAAATCAATTCGTACTATGTAAAATATGTAAATTTTAATTTTATTATTGAAACTATTATTATTTTAAAATTATCGTTACTGTGAATTCATATACTGAAATTAGTCTGTTCCTACCCACTGAACAAAACCATCTATAATAATACTATGCGAGTTGTAAAAAGTGCCGGCTTTCAGCACACATATGACATACCCGTGGCCTTGCCTTTGTTGTCGTTGTTTTTGATTTCCTTTCGTCTTCAATTTTAGCCTTTCTATAACTTTTCAAACTGGCTCAGCAAGAAAACCGAACGATGCTACTTTGCAAGTGGTTTCTCTGTTGGTAAGTGGCCAACTCTATAGAAGCCACGTAGAGAACCGCCTCGTACGCTCGTATTTCACATTTGCATCATATCTATAAGCAAATATTTGTTAGAAATCTTTGTCGTGCCTCAATATTCTCGTAAGTTGGGAGACTCATATGACGAGGTATAACTGTAGCATTACATATGAGTAAATCATAGAGCATCCCTTAAACTATACAACTATGCATATTTGCATGTCACAATCAGACAATGAAACTAAAACTTAAAAACATGGGCATAAGTTTAAGAAAGTTCAAAAATTCGAGAGTTCTAATCGAACTTCATATATTGAATGTTTGATGATTTCCCTGCAAAATAGGTTGAAAATTGCATGAACCTATTAAATATTGTGACGCACTCACACGTTCCATGTATCCGTGTATCTTGTTACTTTCTGGATGGTTAGTCACCCTCCGCTTGTCCAGCCACCGTCTCCTTGGCTAGCCATCTTGTTCATGTTCAGCAACTTGTTTAACCAGTTTCACTTCTTCTTAACAATTCATTAGCAGTATTAAACACTAACTTGGACAACCTATATCAATAAGACAACATAGCCTTAGCCAATGAGACAAAGAATTAAATGTTGAGTATTTAATTAGCAGCCATTAGGCCAGGATACACTCAAAGATATTGCATAATAAACTTTAAGATAGCTGCAGCCAGGACACATCAATGCTAGTAAGCACAGCATCGCACCAAAGAATCAAATACAAAAGATGTATTGGCCTTTTTTGCTAAATTGACCATTTTTATTGAAGGCCAATTAAGCCTTTACCTGGGGAAACAACCAAAATGTCATTTAACTGTTGCGAGGGGAAACAACTTTTATGTAGTTTTCGGTAGACATTTATAAAGCTGTCGCCAGTAACATTAATTAAACAAAATATATGAACGCTAATAAAATTTTAAAATATCATCAACAGGATATTAAGCGATGAATTACAAAATGAAACGATTATCTGAGAGACGCTGCCTCGTGCTAAAAGCCATAGAAATCGCAACTTCTTTGCAAAAATGGAAATTGAAAAAACCAGTCAACATACGGCTCGACGTTCAAAGCGATAAAATAAAATTATTTGATCTTGCGATGGTTAGTGATCTTTTCTCTGATCAGTACAAAAAATAATTCAGATGATGGAAAGGATATAAACTTTTAAAACTTTGAAATATACAGAAAATTTAGCGTTATGGTTGCTCGCACGGTTACGCTGTAGTATTTGAGTCTACCGAAAAGAATGCTGCCAAGCATTTCATAAAGGGATAATTGTACATATTTGTAGCTTTTTTGTAGTAGTACATAGTAGGTAAATGGATGTTTGCGTCCAAAATATTTTTTAATAGAAATAAATTTCAGTTTGATCTATGCATGTTCATAGAATAACGATTTTATTAAATTTTCAGAAATAAGTGACAGGATTTTTGGCTGTTTTTGCAGGGCTTTAACCCAGCGAAAGGCTTAAATCTTAACCTGGTCTGCCTCAACAAATTTATTACACATACACACACAGTGCTAAAAATTAAGGTGCTGGTGTTTTTGTTGACATGTGTCATAAGTGTCCCCAACAACATCGCTCCAACTTTGCTAACTAGCAAATTCTTTGCTAACTAGCAAATTCTCTGCAAACTAGCAAATTCTCTGCTAACTAACGAATTCTTTGCTAACTAGTGAATTCTTTGCTAACTAGCGAATTCTTTGCAAACTAGCAAATTCTCTGCAAACTAGCAAATTCTCTGCTAACTAGCGAATTCTTTGCTAACTAGTGAATTCTTTGCAAACTAGCGAATTCTTTGCAAACTAGCAAATTCTCTGTTAACTAGCAAATTCTTTGCTAACTAGCAAACTCTTTGCTAACTAGCAAATTCTCTGCTAACTAGCAAATTCTTTGCTAACTAGCAAAGTTGCTAACTAGAAGTGGGTAACTAGCAAATTCTTTGCCAGTTAGCAACTTCTTTGTTTCCTAGCAAATAATTTGCTAATTAGCAAAAACATCGCTAATTAGCAAAGAGGTTGCTAATTCGCGAGTCATTTGCTGACTTAACTTGTACTACTACAGGGATTTAAACCAAAAACCCAGAGGTTGTGGGTTCAAGTCCCTAACGATTCCATCTTTTTTTAACTTCCAACCATGACATTGAACAGGCATGGCTTATATTATAGTAATGAAGATTATAGAAAATATTCAGCTAAATAGGAGTTGCTCTCACATGACTATTCATGATTGAATTTCCTTTTTTTTTCCCACAACAAAGACTTCATGTCGTTAAGTTTACAGAATACCCATTTTAACGAATTTCATTTGGTTAAAGAAAGCTGGGATAGTTATGAGTTACTCGCCGGCAACTGGAAAAATTAAAGTGTTTATTTCTTAGCTTTGAGAACATAAAATACAGGTTCAGTAGCAAATTTATGATTTTACACAAAAAAACGAATATTTTGCGAAACACAATAGCAATATACGAAAATTTAAACTTGCACAAAAATTATTCAAAAGGTTTTGGTACAAAATTTGCTACAGTATTTGTTAAAATTATTAGCAGGACATCAATTTTAGTTAAATTTTTGCATAACTCCGCATTAAAAAGGCTCTGTAATGTAAATTAATAGCGCCTTTCAACACCAAAAAAAGTTGAGAAAATTAAAAGCATAACTAGCTTTTATGTGTCTACTGCAGATAGTAACGTACATTTTTGTGAAAGCTGTTTGGTAACATTGATTAGACAACTCCAAGAAGACATACAAATATTGTAGTACAAATCATCTGTTGCTTTTTATTTTAGACAAGCACCACATAACGGTTTGTAGTACTTCACAGACTTGAACCTATAAGAAAAAACAACTCCTTTCGAAATGTCTGGCATATAATTTAATGAGTCTACCACAATGTAAATTATAAAGTATAAACAATTAAAATAACCTTTATTTTAATAAATTTAAAACAATCTGCAAATCACTAGCGAGAAAGTTTAATTATTTTCAATGTTTAATGAACTTCATGAATTCAATAGGTAAAACTTTCCTTTTAAACTAGGTTGAAAATTACATAAACCTATCAGATATTGAGAAGCACTCACACGCCCCATGTCTGTGTGTCTTGTTACTTTCTGGATGGCTAGTCACCCTCCGCTTGTCCAGCCACTGTCTCCTTGACTAGCCATATTGTTCGTGTTCAGCTACTTGTTGTTCAACCAGTTTCACGTCTTCTTGACATGCCTAACCACCTTATACCAATCCATTAGCAGTATTAAACACTAATTTAAGCCTGGTTCCTAGGTTTATCGATTGCGAGACTCCAGCGGTAACTTGCGCAGCAAAACTCTAAGCTTGGCGGCATATGTTCACATATAAGCTGCATCGCTAAACCTAATCGCGTAACCAAATAAAATGTTCGCTCGTCATGCCGTTTCTAAAATGGTGCCCTTCACCCGTACAGTGTATTTTGGAAAGGTTTTGCCCCCAACCTTTTGCCAAATTTGAACAGTGCTAAACTGTTGCGTTGCCGCCGGTGGTTGTTACAACTACCGGCAGTCCTCGGCGTGTAGGTTCCCATTTCATTGCTAATAGCCTGCGGTGCTGTCGCCGGTGCTTTGTGACGTATATGAGAGCCAGGCTTAAAACAATCTATTTCAGTAAGTCAACATAGCCTTAGCTGTCAAGCAAACGGATTAAATGTTGAGTATTAAAATAGCGGCCATTATGCCAGGCTACACACTCCAATCAATTGCATAGTGAAGCTGAAGGAGTAGACAGCTGCAGCCAGGACACACCAATGCTAGCAAATACAGCATTGCGCCAAAGAACCAAAAGGAAACTGAGCAATGACTTTGACCTTACAAACATCCTGACACTTTAGTTGGTTCTACTCTAACAAAGGTCTATTTATACTGACACGCACAGTGCTACAAATCGAGGGGCTGGTGTTTTTGATGACCTGTCATAAGTGTGACCAACAGCAGCACTCTTCATGTTAGCAGCATGCGCAGTACTGTAGGTGTTTAAATACATGATATGAAACAGTATGCTATTTTAAGCGTCTAAATGCAATTTGGCAGCCAATCAGAACTTCTATTACAAAAGAGCGGATGACATTCGTTATTTTAGTCCATACAGCTCGTTCCCTTTTCAACGTGAGCAGTTCTCAAAGACATATATTCATTTTAATTATTTATTGCATATTATAAGAATGACAAAACGATGAGGCAGTTTTTAAGGAGATGAGTATGCTTGGGAGAATACAAGTAAGCACCTTCCTGACGTGTCACTGTATTCCTGAAGACAAGTTACCGGCTGACAGAAATAAATATAATCTTTCACACAGTCACATATGGCCAGACTTCACTACTGAGAGAACTGCAGCTGGAGAGCTACACTGAATATCAACTGATTTCCTGTTGGCTAATGTGAAACTGCTCTGAAACTTTAACGTATTTAGCAAAACCTAATATATTTGCTTTTTGTTAATGCATTTTTGTCAGCATGGATTCGCTTGTTTGCAAATGATTTGCTGAAAAAGACATTTCTTGATACGCCATGCATTTGCATGTTTGCGAATGATCGACTGAAAAGGACATCATTTGCTAATACGCAATGGAATCGCTTGTTTGGATATTATTTATTCTTATCAGAAAAAGTTGTTTTCAACAACCTAGCATTTCTATTGCATAAGCAATAGAAATGCTAGGTTTATAATTTCGAAAGTTAATCCAAAGGAAAAATTAGGTCAAATTTTGTTCTTTTTAAACTATGGAGTATTTATGACTCGCTGTCGATGGTAGGCCTATGTTTTCAACTGTTTTCAATGTTTGTAGTTATGCTAGGCTTTTTCACTCATCTCTAACTTCCCATATTTCACATGATGATGGGCTGAGACATCACGCAATGCTCCATAAATTCATTATATAAGTCCTTATGAAAACATGATTATTTACCCACATATGTAGTTATACACACAACATCAAGCCATGCCATTTTTACTTTATCTAGTGTTTTGTTTCTCAACGTTGGAATGCCGTTTTTGGCTTATAATTAGAGAACAACTGGTATTATTGAGAAGACATCAATGCATGCTAAATCTAAAAAAGATTGCTTCAATTTCTTCTGTTGTCATTGAAAAGACTCGCTTACAATTTACGAGTGGCTCTCACAATCACAGAGACTTGTATTTTGTGGTTAGGCTCTAAGACTTCATGATGGTACACTCTCGATGCTGCAATGGTTAGTATGATCTCCGACAATAATGTTTATCCTTCCACCTATTGGTTATACATTTGACAAACAAGAGATCAAGGAGGTAAGCCGCTAACATCAGAGTATGTTTAATAGTCATAGACCTGTATTTCTCTATAATTTCAATATTCATAGTAAACTACAGTCAGTTTCCTATTATTCCTGCATACTATTGACATTGAGTAAATTCTATTGAAATATATCAATAGAGTGAAACGGCTTCATGATAGTTTTATGAAATTACTCATCACGTGTTTACTTATATGAGCATGTAACAAAGAATCTGGCAGAATTGCAAAAACACCAATTTTTTTGTCAAAAATTTTTTTTTCAAGTGACAAATATCATATAAATTTAAAAAGTCCGAGTATACAAACCGGCCATTTGTAAGCGTCAAAACTAGCCAGAACTAATATTGGAGAGAAAATGAGGCTATAAATGAATATGAAGTCAATCCGTCTATGAGTTGACCCTATAGTAATACATGGATAAAGTGTCATTTAATGAACTATAATTTGACCTGCCTTCAGAGAGGCAATCTCTTTGTTACATCTACGCTGTCAGTTTTTCTTTTCGAGTACTGAGCGATAAGGGTTTGATTTTATGTCAGCCATAGGAACGCGACTCTAAAAAAGGAATGAAATGGTTCTGAGAATATAAAGTGACAATGGATATATAGAATAGGTCTATAAGACACTAGAGGGGGTCCTCCCATGCTTTGCGACAATTCTGACGACCCGAAGACAGGGATATTTAAAACGTGACAGACGAGACAACCATTTATCAATGTAGGTGACGAGTTGACAAGGATTGTCTACCCTAGGACACTTATGTATTCGCGGCATCTAACTTTCACGTTTTCGCGGTGTCATCCTCTCGCGAAAGTTTCATGTGCGAAACTAAACTATCATAACAAACGAGCGAAAAAGCGAAACTAAATAGCTTTGTTCATTGATACTGTATAATTGAATTTTATAACAACATTTATTTTAACGTTTTTAACGACCACTATAGCATCGTTAAAATATGAACTGACAAAATAATTTGACTGTCAAAATTTATTACGTTATTATTTTGCAATTATTTAGGATTATTTTCCCATTAGGAATTATTTATAATGATAGGAATTTGATGTCAATGCACATGCATTAGTTAGCGTTATCGTTTGCTGGGGACATCAATCAATGCAGTGAGCACCGTGTGTTGAAAGAAAATAAGACACATGCACTGACACTCGTAGTACTACACAAGCAGCATGGCTCTGAAAAGGTTTGGATTCACCACTGACACCTCTTCAATAACTTGTAATTTTTTGAGATTTGTTTTGTTTTAAGTGATGTGACTGACGAGACGTTTTTAAATTAAAATAGAAAAAACATGACCGCAGTTAATACGCTCAGAAAAAAAAAAACATATCTTCCTTTTGAGCGTTTTAACAAAGATCAATTTTGCGGATTTTATTTCAAGTTCATTCGGAGGCTTTTTACGCTTTCGATGGGACACGGCCAAGCGGGTGATTGATAAAACCTAATCTTTTGCAAACCTTTATAAAAGTCGTTAACAAAAATATTTTGCCTCTGATGATGATAATAATGATGCCTAAGAACTACTAGAAGTTGATGTTTGTCTCTATGGCTTGGAATGAAGTGACATTCTACAGCGATAAAAACCGCGTCCATGGCCGTTGGGCAAATAACTTTTCGAATATAGGATGTTGAGGTCGAGTTATCTGAAGAAATTTATCAATGCGTTAGAACTGACCAAACAAATCCGTTTGAGTTGACCTTGTGTTTGAGATGAAATGTTACATTTTATCTGAGGGCGAGTTTTTCGAGTTGGACTGTACTTACCGTAAAAAATTCCCAAAAAGTTGGGGCGGCTCAGCCGGCCAGCTGCCCCAGTGAAAACTGGTCTGTTGATAGTCCAAGAAACAAATGGCAGCAAGCGATCAAATTGCATTATCGACCTTGCCCATACCATTCTACCTGCGGTTCACAATTACAAACTAGTCGCAAATTGAAATTTTTTTTATCGGTGAACTGAACCTGAGGAATATAATTATGTTTGTTCCACTGCATTTATTTTCACATCACTATATTTTCGCACTCATCAGAGCTGCGAAATTAAGTTGCTTTGAAATTTTACTCTGTGAGCTACTCACGAAACTAAATACTAGCAAAATATAAGTGTCCTAGGGTAAGTGGGATTACTAAAGGTACGGCTGCACATAACGAATTTTTCGTTGGTTCTGAGTTCTGGCCGAAATCACGAAAAACGCAGAATTAATCGGTCGAAATTCACAGAATTATTTGAGCTGTGCATGCCCACCGAGTTTGTCGACGAAACGCTTTTAACATATTAAACACATTATTAGCGAGCACGATTCTAGCAGCTTTGGCAATTAGTATAGTCCAAGACACGTATAACGACACGCAATAAAAATACAAAAGCATTTCAACATAGAACACACGATGTCACTGTTTAAGTCGCGCTATTGTTGGTTAGTGAGCACAACTCTAGCACATTTTAAGATATATGTAGTCTGAAAACATAATGTTACACACAGAAAAATATTACAGAAAGTTATCATAGTAAATACGATGCAACTGACTTGTTTGCGTTAGAGATGTCCACATTCTCTACCACAAAACTTTTGCTGCTAAAAATAAATATAATTACAAAATAAACAAATTGTAGCTATAACGCTCAAACAATAAATACATTCAATAACGCAATCTAAGCAGTTGCATCGTGTGTACTATGTTGATTTGCACTTATACTTTTATTGTGTGTCATTATACGTCTCTTGGACTATACTAATTGCAAAAGCTGCTGAGATCGTGCTCGCTAGCACGATTCTAGCAGCGCAGAATAATTCTGTTTGTTTCAATCATTTCGTGATTTTGGTTAAAACCAACAGAAATTTCGTTACGTGTAGCCGTATCTTTACTAACTTATTATTTGTTCATAAATCACCACGGTCAACCGAAGCTTCACTAGTTTTGGTTTGAAGCATCTGGCCCAGCATTTATAGACTGCCAAATAATTAAAGCAATGAAACGCCACAACATTAACAGCAAATGCGTTTCCAAGTCTGTGACTGACAGTGATTAATAAAGACAATCTCGGTCTATTTTCACTACAAGAAATATAGCTCTAAAACCCTAAGACGGCTGTCACTCTTCGCGGAGTAATCAGCAACGCTCCCAAACATCACTAATATGTTTGTGAAGGTCGCTGGTTGAGCCATGCTTTTGGTTAGCAGAAGTTCAAACTGAGCGAGTTTCAGATTTTTAACGCAACCCAGTGCTACCAGTATATATATTTGTATTAAAATAACGAATGTGAAGAAAGAGGTTGTTTTGGTTACCAACTTGAAAAATGTTACAGTGATTTTAAAAGCGACGACAGTGATTTTAAAAGTGACGACAGTGATTTTAAAAGTGACGACAGTGATTTTAAAAGTGACTATTCTGACGACAGCTTTGTGTGGTAGGACCCCACTAGACATACACAATTAAAATGAACAAGATGGGTACAGAAAAAATTCTAACAATTGACCAATCAGGGGTCATTTTACAGAGCCATGAAAACAATCAACCAATGGATACCTCTACGACGGAATATATAAAGCTAAGGGTGACTAAATATTAATTCTAAAATGATATAAATAGGTCTATGACTAAAAACTGAATGCTACACGCCTACGAATAGGTATTGGATTAACAACCTTAACCATTTGAACTCTAGATGACCTTGTCAATGGGTGTCAGTACCCCTGGGCAATATGTCTAACGAGCTCAGGTTTTGAAACTTTTTTTAAATATATCTAAATGTGTTCATAATGCAATGATATTCGGTAAAACAAAAGTAAAAAAAGACGGGCAACTTAGAGGAAATGTCATCAAACAGCAAAAAACAGTCTTTCACCGTTGTGGGCTAAAACACAATTACATTAGCATCATTTCCATCGAACACACGATCATCATTGTTTCATGAATCAGAGTGAACTGGATAATTGTAGTTTAGTATCATCATGTCCTGTATTTGCATCGCAATCATTCATGACCTATCACCAAACAAGTCGTATCGGTTTGTTCGCGACAGCGTTCTAATAAAATTTGTTATTGAAACAAAGAGAGTAAAGATATCTGAAATCTGTTACAAATGGAAGCGAAATTTCTGGTCTAACCTAGTTTGCAAGAATTAATTTGGTTGGTTAGGCTGTTACCCTAAACAGCTTTAGTAAACAGAGCCATGTGAATGCCAGTATTTCGGCTGCTAGAGTTTCTGACACCTAGCAGCCGGGAATACTGGCAAGCTAAAAGCCTTTAGCCTTTTAGCTTAACCCATAGGAGTTAAAGGGTAAAGCTACAAGGCTTACCATAAAATGTACAGGTCTATGGTTGAAACCCTGAGGCTACAAAAATATGAATAGATTCAAGTGTGCAGTACAAGCATATGTTAACAACAGGTAATAATACTGTGACTAATACAGGCAGCCATACTTACTGTAAGTAGTAGTAGTGGTGGACAGAAGCGAGTCTTCAAGTGGATTAACTAGTGCTAGTCATATCTACAAATTAGTATAGAGAACAACTGTTAAAATCCAATGTTCCAACACGCTAAATAATGGCACAAGGTAACGGGTAACACTTGGCATTGTCCACATGTTAACGCTAACTGCCAATCACCAAAAGAAGACAACAGCAACTCAATTAATGGCCAACAATACATGGACGAAGACCCTTCATGGGTGCATACCATAGTTGGGAGCATACCATATAATGTATTAACTTACACCATACATGCGCGCACACCGTACACGCGTGTATACCATATATGCACGCACACCATGCACGGGAGCATAGTATACACGGGAGCATAGCATACACAGATGCATACCATTCATGGGTGCATAGCATCTACAAGCGTGTACCATGAACCAGTGAGTACATACCAAACATAGGCTCATACACAGGCTGCTATACAGGTACATACCATACATGGGTACATACCGTATACTAGTGCTGCACGATATCTTTGCATGTATATTTGATTATTTGGTTTCTAAATATATCAAATATCGAAAATTATCGAACATTGGAGTTGTCTTGTATCAATATATAATGTTAGGCTGCAACATGAATGATATGAAAGGATATTGGTCAAAATCAGTTAAAAAAAATTGTCCTCTCTTTCAATCAGAAGAGTGGACAACTCAAGTTTTGCAAAATAAATTACGCCGATATCTTAATAAAATATCGGTTTTGATATTCATATCGACTTGAAAACTGACAAAGTATAAAATCATCCACGGAAATAAATCGTCACATCGAATGATATCGGTTTATCGTGCAGCACAACCGTATACAGGTATATACCATACCCATATGTAGGCCTATCACACTCAAGTATATTACAGTCATACCTCGACATAGGTGCTTAATACATTCCGAGACTGAGTTCGTATGTCAATTTACTCGTGTCTCAAGGCAATATTTCCTATTCAAAATATCAAACTACAAATTAATCTATAAGTATGCCGTAAAAAAAACGCTTGAACATGATATTATGAGTAACATGGTGTATTTAATTGTTGCAATTCCGAACATGCGCCCTAAAACTAACAAATACCTATTCAGTTTTTATGATCTGCAATAAAATGTAACATCATTATGTACACTACTTTATGGAGATTTTACTTTCAAGACAGACATTGTGGATAACTTTTAGCCAACCGTTTGAAAAGTGTTCTTTAAATGGATTCAAAGAGAAATACTGAAGGATCCTGTTGTCAAAAGCGGCCTTTGCATACTTGGCCATATAGTGGCCATCGAGAAACGGCTTGTATCTCAAAGGTTACTCGTATCTCAAGGAAGGAACTTGCTAAAAAGTCAGCTCGTATCTTGAGTATCTCGCATGTTGAAGTACTCATTTGTAGAGGTATGTCTGTAACTAATATAGTAAAGTATAAACATTGTATACACCTATATAGTACTGTGTGTACAGTGTCACAAATATATACTTTAAATACAAGTAACCAAATACAAGTTACAAAAACCATTTTTGTTTTCTGCATCAAAAAGAAAAACCTTGATAAAAGAAAACTGGTTCAGCAGGATTCCCTGAAATCAAAAACTAGTCAAACTCCTAGGTGCATAAAGGTCTTGTTTATCTGTTACTTCATATGCAGACACAGATTACTATATGAGGTGTCACACAACCATTACTCTACTACAGCCCTATGAAAACATATCTACTTGTCAGCAGAACATAGCCTTCTACACTGACTCAACCAGGTGTCCTACACTATACCTGTACAGAGACTAAGTAAATTACTCATCCTACGCTATTTATGGAAGGCTGGCACACTATGTTTGGACTAGTGCCAAATTCAGTAGCTTATTTAGATGAAAAGGCAATTACTGGTGGGATAATAGCCTGTCTTGACAAGCTGTTGTTGTTTGGAGTTGTTCCCCTGTCGAGCGAGCAACACGACAGCTTGTCACAAGACGTACTGCACCTGATGCATCAGCTACGCTTCTAGGGAGTTGTTCTCTTCCGTTTTAGCGGCTTGGTTGCGATGTTATGTCGGTCGCTCCATCGGTAATCATAACGAAATTCGCGCAAAAATTTATGTAGAAAAAATATAATTACAACGTTTAACCAGCGACCAGTCTTTGCGGTAAACTTTAGTAGAACTTGAGAACTTAGGCAACAACAGCGACTAAACTGACTGTTCGCTCAGTCAGTTTTGTTTCTATTTTTGTATCAGTCAGTTTTATTTGTTCTTGTGGATTTTATTTCCAATTTATTTTATTCTTAAATTCTACTAAAGTTTACCGCAGAGACTGGTCGCTGGTTAAACGTTGTAAACTTGTTTTTTCTACATGGACTTTTGTGCGAAATTTGTTATGATTACCAATGGAGCGACCGACATAACATCGCAACCAAGCCGCATAGACGGAAGCGAACAACTCATTATAAGTGCAGCTGATGCATCAGGTGCAGTACGTCTTGTGACAAGCTGTTGTGTTGCTCGCTCGACGGGGGACAAATCTGCAAAAACAACAATTTGTCAAGACAGGCTAGTGAGATGGGGGAGTGTAAAGCCTCCCACCGCTAATATATTTGTCAGACCTTGACTCACCTCCAGTCCATGCCAAGACGATCCATAAAAGTAACAGTAGAGATTAAGGTGAATACAACCAGATGTGGAGCAGAGGTGAGACAATCCTATCACTGATCTCAAGTACCTACAAACAATGAACTATAGGAAATCACTACACTGTCTTATCATTGAGCAATACAAAAGAATAATACACAAAACTACATTGTTAAAGTTTTACAAATATGTAAGGAATTCAACAACAGAGAGAATAAGGGTAGATTTGCTTTGCAAAAACTAACTTTCGTTTTAATTTGTTGTTAGCAATGAACAGTCTTATTAGACGCATTACATCTACAAAACTTTATTAATTTTATAGATCTATGAAATTTTGATGAATTTTATTGAGCAATAGTACTAATGAGAGAGATTATTCATATTTTATCAATAGGAATAATAATAATGCCGCGAATTCTACTAATATTAATAAATCGTCAGATGTCAGGAGACACTCGCAGTCCTTTTAGAAACAGTCGGAAAAGTGTTTGTTCTTATTCATTCGTTCTCAACAGCCGATGTAAAATTTTATGATTAATTTAATATGAAAATATTTATATAGACCGTGTTGCACAACTGTTATGACGATTTACACACGTCCATGTGAATTATTAGGTTTTAACAGATACATATGTATGTCCTGTTAAATAATTTAAGTTGGTAACGAGAGAGTTAATTATGCACATGCTGATAACTCATTACGATCTCTCATGGTGAATGGGACTGCTGAGCTTACTAGTGAAGCTAAAATACAATGAATATGTTTATGATTGAAAACCTAAAGCTGAAAAACAATAAATAGATTTATGATTGAAACCCTGAAGCTGAAGGGCTTTAGTCTGTGACTGTATCCCTTTAGCTTCAGGATCTAAAGGAATTCAGTCTGTTACCGAATCACTTTAGCTTCAGGATCTAAATTCTCTTTTCGGCCAACTGATCTATGAGAAGACAATCACCACTATTATCAATTGCAGCCCAATTCCGACTGCTAAAACAAAGACATTGACCTGTTCAAATAATCAAGTATTAAAATAATTTAATCTCAAGTTCCCCTTGAAAGCTTCGGCTGGAATTTGATTGTCGTTTTCTTTTCAAACCTTTTATAAGCGCCTCTTTGCTTTTTAGTACATCATCCAATTTAGTTCTTTTCCGAGGCGAGTGATATAGAATAAGTTTCCACGACAACGGCGTTTACAACAAAGCTTGTCAATTACAATGGAAACACTATGGAAAGGAGAGCTGCTATGAACAGACTAGACTCTGTATAATTGCTATATGAAATGAGAACAGTTGTCTTTAATATACACGCTATTATTATAATTATGTATAAAAGTTGGTAATAAAATGATAAATTTATAAAAATTGTAACCGTACTGTGATCAGGACACATCATTACCTAATTACATAATAGAAGGTTCTAGACAAGCTGGCATACGTTGGCTTTATAACGGCTCACCTTAAGCCTGGTTCCTGGTTCCTGGTTTATCGATTGCGAGACTCCGGCGGTAACTTGCACAGGATAGCGCTTGCGACGTTAGGCTCGGCGGCATCTGTTTACATATAAATCAGCATCGTTAAACATAATTGCGTAATCAAATAAAAAGTTCGCTCGCCATTCCGTTGCTATAATGGTGACCTTCACCTGTACCAGTGCATTTCGGGAAGGTTTTCCCTACAGCCTTTTGAACAGCGCTAAACTATTGTGTGACGCTGGCAACTACCGGCGGTACCCTGAGCATATATAGGTTGCCATTTCACCGCTAATAGCCTGCGGTGCTGTCGCCGGTGCTTTGCGACGTATATGAGAACCAGGCTCAGGTAACTACACAAAAACATTAATCACGGGTCACAGAGTTAACATATTCTACAAAAATTATGCCATCGTATAATTAGGATCTCAGTCTATAATTTAGCACAAACAAAGAACAAGTAAATTTTTATTTTACTCATAATTCAAAGAATAAGATGTTTTATTTTCATTTTAGGATGAATGATATAGTTTTGTGATTTCGGTCAGAAAGAACAATTAATCGCTACCTGTGGCCAGACCATTACTAAATTACTCATCCTATGCTATTTATAGAAGGCTGGCACAGGATGTTTGGACTAGTGCCAATTTCAGTAGTCTTATTTAGATGAAATGGCTACTACTAGTGACATGAAAGAGTGTAAAGCCTGGTTCCCATATCGATTGCGAGACTCTGGTGGTAACATGCGCAGCCAAACGCTTGCGACGCTAGGCTCGCCATGCCGTTCCTATAATGGTGACCTTTACCCGTACAGTGCATTTCGGAAAGGTTTTGTCTGCGGTCTTTTGCGAAATTTGAGCAGGGCGAAACAATTGCGATGTCACTGGCAACCACCGGTGGTCCTTGGCGCGTAGGTTCCCATTGCACCGCTAGTAGCCTGCGGTGCTGACGCCGGTGCTTTGCGACGTATATGAGAACCAGGCTTCAAGTCTCAAGCTGCTAATATATCCATCAGATATTCACTCACCTCCAGTCCATGCCGAAACGATCCATAAAAGTAACAGTAGAGATTGATGTGAATACAACCAGATGTAGAGCAGAGGTGAGACAATCCTATCACTGTACTTCATGTACCTACAAACAATGAACATAGGAAATCACTACACTCTCTTATCAATGAGCAATACAACAGAATAATTCACAAACCGACATTGTTAAAATTTTACAAATACATGTATGCAAGGAATTCAACAATAAACAGAATCAGCTATGCAATTGAGTATGATACTACAAAACCTGCAGTTCATAGTTTTGTGACTATTGTGTTTTTATGGAAATGGCAGAGGCCCTCCCAAATTAACAACTACAAGTTCTACAGGTAAAATGTTATGTATAACAGCAAAGAGAGATGGGTGCAGAATAATATTTTATACAATTTATCTTAACAAGCCTTTCTGTTAAAACTTACATTCACCAGCAGAATACTACTAAACAAGCTAAATTCATCAAATTTAAAAGTGTTAAATAAATGCTCTACCAGTTTAAAAGGATAGGGCTAGCTAGATAGTATTCTACTAAAATCTTGCATTTCACAAATAGAAGTCTTGTGAGTTGAGTATCACAGGAAAATGGAAATAATTCGCTGACTTTGAATTCACTGCAGCTGACTCTAGTGATAAACACTTGTGTGTATGTACTTGGAGTGCTTAATATTTACTTCCGCTGCTTTGTCATGACTGGCTAGGAGAGTCCATGTTAATATTTAAACACCGAAAGGAACAAAAAAGTACTTTGAACTTTAACCCTAACGGCCAGCATTCTGTAGGGTATGTCAGAAACCTAACAACTGGAATACCGACATTCACATGATACTGTTTACATATGCTGTTTATAAGTGACAGAATAAACCAATCAAATTAATTGTTGAACAGGCATTAGATCAAAAGTAAATATTTTTACGAGTTTTTTAAATCATACAGATTTTTTAGTTTTAGTCAGAATACTGGTGAAACACTGTTTTTTTGCTGTTTGATTACATTTGCTGCGGGTTGTCCGCCTTTCTTGCTTGTGTTTCACCAAATATCTTTGTGTTATGAGCACATTTAGATAGATTTAATACAAGTGTAAAAACCTCAGATCGTTGGACCAATTGCCCATGGTTACTGACGCATTGACAAGAACGGCCAGGGTTCAAAAGGTTAAGCTGCTACAAATCCATATCAGTACCTATAAGATCTACCATTCATAATCTTGAACCAGGAGTGTGTTGATGAACAATGGTAATAATAACAGTATGTAACTCAACTAATACTACTATTACTGCTCAGAGCTACAAATGATGAAGTTGTGTGCTCATGACTTCTATGTAATATAAACAATTATAAAGGTATGATCTTTGGTAACAAAGCCAGCATTTAAAAAGTCCATACCTGGATGTTTCTACCGTAAAACCTCTTCTTATAGCCAATAAGGAACTCATCCTAAGTAGGACAGCCTATACCTTTAATGTAATTAAATGGAACTTAGTTGTAGAAACCAATTCTGACTAAATTTAAAAATTTTATAGGTATAAAATTCTGAGTAAAACAGTTTGAACAATTTTAGTGATATAGTAGACAGGCAAACAAACTCTTTGAAAAATTGACTGTTTTTTTTGTTCTTCAAAGATTAAAAAGTGATATTATTGTTATTGTTTGGAATTTCCAACCATGTTATATCGAATCTTATATTTGCTATACAATGTTTGTCCATTGTGCGAATGATACGGATTTGAAAATGTGTGCACGTTGAGCAACCATGCAATAAGTGTTGAATGGAAATCACATGTAGAAGATTTACAAAGGTAATTTGTTAAAAACAATGAGGAATTCTATAACAGAGGTCATAGTGAAACACTTCTGTCTCACTTGGCAGCATGCTTTTGGAATAAGAACAACTCAAGTATGAAAACTGTTTAAAATGGAATAGCTCGCCTTGCATTTTCTCGCACACCATTTTCATGTGTTGTCTCCATATTTTGTAACATGAAACAATAGAAATTAATTTGAGTAGCAAAATTTGGTTGACTGGCTGGTTTTGGTCATTTCAATCTTTTGAATGATACAAACTCACTGATTAACTGAGTCATGGAAATTTAGTGATATAAATTGACATCCACAAGTTTTCTATTTAAAATGTATGCTGTGATCAACAGAAGGTTCTGTTACCAGCTGAGACATTGTGTATGACATGACGTCTTCTCAAGCCAGCCAACACTACAACAGTATCTATTCCTATTGGCTGCTGGCCAACTAGGTCAATTGGCATGCAACCAAGAGACTATTCGGCTTCTTTAGAGAGCTGTTTACTGTTTGAGTAGAATATAAAATGGCAGAATGAATAGCGATCAAATATTAATGCTCAGCATCATCATTTAGTTTTTTTTAAATGTTTACAAGTTTAATAAACCTTAGCAGTAAATATACAATAACAGAAATAAAAACCGTGTGAGATAGATAAATCACTACTTTCTACTGACCCCTTTCTTTGATCAACATCTTCAACCCTAGCCTGTCTTGACAAGCTGTTGTTTTTGCGTAGTTTTCCCCGTCGAGCGGCGAGCAACAACAGCTTGTCACAAGACGTACTGCCCCTGATGCATCAGCTGCACTTATAGGGAGTTGTTCTCTTCCGTCTACGCGACTCGGCCGCGATGTTATGTCGGTCGCTCCATTGGTAATCATAACAGATTTCACGCAAAAATTTATGTAGAAAAAAACAAGATTACAACGTTTAACCAAAGACCAGTTTCTGTGATAAACTTTAGTAGAACTTAAGAATAAAATAAACTCAAAATAAAATCCGTAAGAGCAAATAAAACTGACTGATACAAAAATAGAAATAAAACTGACTGAGCGCACAAATAACGACATGTTTAGTCGCTGTTGTTGCCTAAGTTCTCAAATTCTAATAAAGTTTACTGCAGAGATGGGTCGCCAGTTAAACGTTCTTATCTTAACTTTTCTACATTAATTTTGCGTGAAATCCGTTATGATTACCAATGGAGCGACCGGAATAACATCGCAGCCGAGCCGCGTAGACGGAAGAGAACAACTCCTTATAAGTGCAGCTGATACATCAGGTGCAGTACGTCTTGTGACAAGCTGTTGTTGCTCGCCGCTCGACGGGGGACAACTACGCAAAAACAACAGCTTGTCAAGACAGGCTACTTCAACCCCTGCAGACGAAATGCGAGTGACTAAACCAGCAGTTCAGTTGACATGACTAGTGAACATCTAGATATTAATTTTATATAGGCCCTATTATTATTTATTGTTTTGTTATTATTATATATTACTTGACAACTTTATATAGCACAAACAGCGAGCATGGAACTGTCTATGATTTCTTTAATTTTCAATAAAATCCAGCAGTCTTATGGATTTACAACACAAATTTCTGTACAGTGAATGAACCCTTGCCATATGAATTTAATTTGTTTCAGTTGTAAGATACCTGTATCTTGACTATGACCTAGTTTCATCTTGCCTCTGCCTAGCTGCGGTTTCTACATACCGATGTCAGAACAACTCTCATGTCAGAGCTACATATCTTTTATACATTAAGTTGTTATTTTACTATACACAAAAGATAAGAACGTAACACTTTTTTTATAACATTTCATCATTTGACATCTGACAATTACTACAAGACCAACATCTTTTCCTGCCAAGACTGTCTGTGTCACCATTCGTGTCAGCCTCCATAAACATTCCAACTACGCTAATTATCTGTCCGCATCCGCTTGCTTATCTTTGTCTGTGCGCCTGGAACTAATTGTGTAAATATTATTCTGCAACCTTTTCGTATCTTGTGTTTGACTCATGCCACACATATTTTATGCAAGTCATTCTCTCCTATATAAGAGAACCCGATCTTGTTTGTGAGAAGTCTTTTTAGTTCAACATTCATACTGATACTCTTACGCTCATATTCTATGATACATTCTCACTACGTAATATAGATCGTTAAATATACTGTTCTTAAATACAACCACTGTCTCGTTATCGCAGTATTAAATCTTGTGGTAGAAAAACAGTTCTACAAACATTGGCTTAAACAGAAGAAGCCCCCTAAGGGTAACATTGCTAAGAAAGACATTAGCAACGGGTTATCACACTGGTGTCAGAAGTTTTTGCGTGCGATGGGAGACAGTGAGGAAAACTCATTGGTGAGTCTTCAAGATCCAATGGAGCGAGTCGACCAGAGGTTTGCGCAGATGGGTGATGTCGTGGACCGGCAGCAGAATGCACTAGACGCTGTGGACAGGAAAACTGACAGTATTGAGCGTATGATTCGAACGTTGACAGAGAGGATGTCAGAGATAGCTGACAGAGGACCGGCAATGAGGGGAGAGAGCCGTTTTCTTCCAGCGGAAGATCCAGAGGTAAGTTTTGGTGGCAACCTATTAGATCGCAATGGCTATGAGGTAAGGCAATCTCGTAGGAGCGACTGGGTGAGGTTTGGCTTAAGTTTTACTGGGAAAAGTGAAGAAGATTTTGATAGTTTCTCAACGCAATTTGAAACTTGTTGTTTATTGAATGAGGTGCCCAAGTCTTCTTGTGCTCGTTTTACAGCTATATTTTAAAGATCTTGCTGCGGCATATTTAAAGGAAATTGTTAGGGCAGAAGGCAGTTCGGTAACTTATGAAAAAGTAAAAAGGCTCATGAAAACTAAGTTGAATGCATGCAAAGGCGATGAGCAAGTAGCGTTGGAAGTCTCAGCAGTGAGACAGGGAAGCACGGAAAGCGTGCACAAGTATTATGAACGCTTCAGAAAAATTGTTGCGAGTGGAAGCGCTGGGGAAGACAGCCCTTATATTTTGCTTCACTTCAGAGCGGGTTTGCATTCAGCTATTAGAGACAAAATAATGGGCACACCATGCAAAAACTTATCAGATATTTTGAGAGCTGCAATTGGTGTAGAAACTGCGCTAGTAGCAGATAAAAATGTTTCTGATGTTTCTGACGTTTCCGCAAATTACCAGAGTGGCAGGCCTCACCCAGTTCAAAACAAACGGTTTGACAAGACAGTTAGAAAATGTTTTTTGTGTATGTCGGACAAACATCTAGCTAGATTTTGTGACAAGAAGGCTGTGAGTAGTAGGGAAGGTCAGCAAGGCTACGCAAGGCCAGGGCAGGGTAGGTTTCAGTCGTACCAACAACCTAGACCAAACTTTGAAAATAGCAGCAATAGAGGCCAGCATAGAGTAAATAGCCAGCAAAACGAGATGCCGAAATGGTTCAAGGATTGGCTAGCGAGTCAAAAATCTCCAGTTACTGAGCAATCTGTCACAAATCCCCCGCGAGCAGCATATGCTTCGGCCGAAGTGCCCCTTGCAAATTCTATGAGACAGCCAGCTAGTGTAGCGCTCAACCAGGCACGAGATAATACAACTGTGGTTTTTGACAACATGGCTTTTGAATACGTTGAGGCACCAGTTGCACAGGAAGTTAAAGCAAAAGTAATGGGTCCAATAATGTACCGTGTAGCCACAATAGTACCCGCGGTTGTTTTTGAAGTAGCACAGGTTTCGCAGATAAATGTTGAGACAAGTAAGGTCAGCAGTAGGGCTAAGGTAGTTCCTACTGTGTCTAGCGAATGGGTAAGCAGGGAACAAGCCTACGAATTGATTTCACTTGATGTAGCTGAAACTGAGCAAGTGATGACTAACCTTAAGAGTAGTGCAAGTGAAGTGAGTGCAAGCGGTTTGCAGAGGCAATTTAATAGCGATAATAAGGCTAATTATCACCCTTCTAGACCACCTAGTGTAACTAGAAGGAATGTTGGTAGTGGGCTTGGAATGTCACATGCCATGAGTTTCTTGTTTACATTCCTTGCGCTCTTGACTATGTGCCAAGCTCAGTCCCCAATGCTTTGCCGGACTGGGCATACTGTAGCAAAATTTCAATTACCGAAATTGCCTCCTTGCATACTGCCAGACACCACTGCCTCACACGACCCCTACGATTTGACATTAACTTTATATAAGCCCAATTTGGTCCAATACAAAAGCAGAGCATTTCATTGCAAAATTATGTCAAACTCGTTTAGTTTGTAAGTTTACATACCTCTCTGGATCAATAGATGCGGATTGTCAGTAATTACTTGGAGACGATGAGGTACAATTAGAAATAATAAATTTGGATTTTCGGTTATGTTTAGTAAATTGAAAGGAGAGTACAAGTCAGGAGAATCAATTTTGGATAAATCATTGGTGGTTAAATTACGGTTGGAACAATCAGTTTTAAAAAAGTGCTGGAACAAAAGCAGACGGTGATTAATAAGCAAAACATGAGTGGAAAATAGTAAGGATGCACGAGTACGAAATTGATAAATTGTACTATACAGTCTGCTAGAACATATTGAGTTCTTATCAATAGCTGGTTATTGCATAGAGTATTTGATTTGGCTAAACAGGAATTGGCTTACCCTTTCTAAATTGGTCCTCAAAATTAGCATGCATTAGCGAGCATGCAACTCTTCTTGAATGCTGAATTAGCATTCAAAATTCGTTTTCCCCTTGCATCAACCAAAGAAGCCAGCCTACTACAACCTTGACACCGACTAGGATTTCCCACTGCATCTAGGAGACGCCATCAACGGTTCACTGCCGCTGCCCGGAGACTATACTCACTCATTTCCACAAAGTTAGGTAGTTTCATATAAAAAAATATATATATAAAAAAAAGAAGAGAAAACGCATTTTCTGTGTTCCTGTAAATGCATCGTGGCATATGTTACACCTATTATTAGTGCTGAACTTTTGATCTTGAGTGTTAGGTGCATTCTCTCCCTTAATATTTTTCTTTATTGCACCTAAAGTTTTCTTGAGCGAAGGGGAGAGGAGCAACATATGCAACCTATTTGCTATTGTATTTTATCATGTTGTAATTTTTTTTTTAATATTTTACAGTTTATGTTCCTTTTCTTTCATGTTCACCTGAGTGACCTTAGTCAGAGGCCTGATTAGTAGGTAAGGCTTCATATAGTTAGGCTGTCACTCAATGTACTATTGTATGTTGATACAACTTTTGCTGAGATTTTGCTTTTTGTTGCTAGGAGCAGTAACCACATATGCTGATGGATAGCGGGTACTGCAAATTGGGAGTCATCGACAAGATACATGAAGGTGCAGCCTTGGTTGTGATATATTTGGTAGCAGCGATCTGCTCCAGGCCACATGCGAGACTCGTAAGCGCAGATTACATTTACAAAGACATTACCAAAGCATGGAACGATGGTAGCAATACAAAGAAGAACCCCTCGTCACCAACACTCTACCCCCATTCCTTTTGCCTCGTTCAAGAAATAGACAGTCGAACCTCCAACCTCATCACCCCTGCTCCTTTTACCTTAAGAAGATTTACCGCCGTATCGTCGTCTAAGGAGGAAGGTGTAAGATACCTGTATCTTGACTATGACCTAGTTTCATCTTGCCTCTGCCTAGCTGCGGTTTCTACATACCGATGTCAGAACAACTCTCATGTCAGAGCTACATATCTTTTATACATTAAGTTGTTATTTTACTATACACAAAAAATAAGAACGTAACACTTTTTTTATAACATTTCATCATTTGACATCTGACAATTACTACAAGACCAACATCTTTTCCTGCCAAGACTGTCTGTGTCACCATTCGTGTCAGCCTCCATAAACATTCCAACTACGCTAATTATCTGTCCGCATCGCTTGCTTATCTTTGTCTGTGCGCCTGGAACTAATTGTGTAAATATTATTCTGCAACCTTTTCGTATCTTGTGTTTGACTCATGCCACACATATTTTATGCAAGTCATTCTCTCCTATATAAGAGAACCCGATCTTGTTTGTGAGAAGTCTTTTTAGTTCAACATTCATACTGATACTCTTACGCTCATATTCTATGATACATTCTCACTACGTAATATAGATCGTTAAATATACTGTTCTTAAATACAACCACTGTCTCATTATCGCAGTATTAAATCTTGTGGTAGAAAAACAGTTCTACAAACATTGGCTTAAACAGAAGAAGCCCCCTAAGGGTAACATTGCTAAGAAGGACATTAGCAACGGGTTATCACACAGTGCTGGTATTGCAAGGCGAAAATTTTGTATAGCAGGATATAGAAAGCCATCGTGATTATCTAATACAAACAGCCCCTTGTGAGAATCATCAGCATTTTAAATACATACTTTACATATTAAAAATTAGTAACAAAATAAAATGTTAACTTTAGCAACTATAGTTACCGACGGTAAGTTTATGTATTTAGCGATTATGAACTGCAATAAAATATAACGTTACAATGTAAAATGTTCCGTAGGGAGTTCTTACCTTCGAGGCAGACGTATATTTAAAAACGCTTTTAAATGAAGATGCTAGATACGGATATCGAAGATGGGATATCGAAGATGCGGATATCAAAGATGGGGGATCGAAGATGCGGATATCAAAGATGGGATATCGAAGATGTGGATATCAAAGATGGGATATCGAAGATGCCGATATCGAAGATGCGGATATTAAAGATGCCGATATCGAAAATGGGCTAAAGATTGCGATGCTAGCGCTAGCCTCATATTCGAAAACATATTTGAAACGCGAGGAAGCCGATTGCATCCATGGAAAAGTTTAAGTATATTTAAATGTCAATAATAGTCTTGACAAGTCTATGTTACAAATGTCTATAGTAGTCGAATATAATTTTGTTAAAATTAGTATCATTCTATAGTTTTCTACTGATCATTTTCTGATTGGTCAATTACTACCAAACTAACAATTTTGGAGTTATGATCAAAATAGTGATCTCAAAACGTTACAACTATTTATTTGAAATGAACTCACTCACAGGAAGGGAAACACTTAAAATAAACTTACATGCCAAAGGTCAAGCTTATCAGAGATAATACCAGTTGCCATGACGCGAATGATGATGATTTGGAGTTGTGCACACATTGAGCGACCTCTTCGAGTTCTATAATGTCCATTATTAAAAAGTATTTTAATGGACATTTGCATGATGTTATGCTAATTAGATTGTGCTAAATATTGACCTACAGGTCAATAAGTAGTACAATCTTGTCAGACTTAGCAGCATTCTGAACAAGAGCATATTTAGAACTACTCTAATCAAAATAAAACAACTGAAGTGTAAGAATGTTTAGAATGTAATATCCTGCTCGCTATTATCTTATGCATCATTTGTAAGTGCCATTTCCATCATTCGCAAACATAATACATTTGATAAAAATTTGCATACGTGTAAATCGGTTGACTTGCGATTTTTGCCAGTTTCACCTTGCAGATTGAGGCAAACATGGCCATCGTAAAAGCATATTGAATGAACTCACATTAAGATAGGATTTTGGCAACAGAAAGCAACTGATTTCTGATTATACAAACAACAAATAAATTAAAAGCTAATTGAATACACAAAAGTACATACAATACTGATGTCCAGACTCAGTGAGCTAGTACCAAGTATGCTACAATATATTATACTTCTACATAGGAGCTTAATGCATTCTAAGACTGAGCTCGTGTGACAATTTACTAATTTCTCAAGGCACCATTTCTTTTATACAACAACTAATTACAAATTGATTTGTTACTACACTATGAAAACACCCCACATTAAAAAAAAATATTACGGTGAAAAAACGTTATTTTGTTGTTATAATTTATTGGCCATGCTGAAAAAGTAACAAATACTTTGTTGCTAAAACATGAAATGAAATGTAACAATTCAATATGCGCTACTACAAGACTTTTCTCTTGAGACAGACGTAGTTGCCAGAGGAGGTCTAATAGAGACTTGACAGCTATGCGTTCGGTACACTAAATTTGAAAACTTGAAACTTACCTGAATTAATTTAGCTCACTGAACACACACTTTAAGCTGAGTTTTGATTCTTTACTAAACTTACATTAACTTGCTTGTCTAAATTTTCTATTGTTTTCGGTTTTGCACCAGTACTGATAGATATAAAGGTGAGGCGTCTGCCTCGCCAGTAGGCTGCAAGCTGGCTATTAAGGGGCTAGTAGGCTGCTCATTACTCCATAGTGATGAGTCATAAAAATCAACAGCAGGACAATACCTACTGTAAAGGTAAGGCCACACGAGACAAAATTCTCACGAAATCGGCGAAATTTGGACGAAACGATTTGTACGAATTGAAATTTGGACGAATTCGTCCATCGATGGTTGCGCACGATGAACGAATCCTGAATTGGACGAAAGGTCTGAAATTCCTACGACTCGTTGTTTGATTGGTCGGTTGAAAAGGTTAGTTGAATGTTGAAGGCCGTTTTCTTTTGCGCATGTTTGGTCAGATCTAAAAAAGATAACGATTTGCGAGTTTCTAGCCCGCAGTTCCTAACTCGGATTGAAAACTGTGTACTGTGTTGGCGATTATATGTAATCAGTAGCACCATGGACGTAATGGATTTATTTAATAGAAATATAACTGTTTTGTAGCTAGACTAATAATTGCTGAAAAGTCAGGTTCAAATTTGTATTGTAATTAGAAGAAAAAGTAAAACGGTTTTGTGGACAAGCCAAAACCTGTTGTAGTCATACAAAAGAACCGTTTTGCAATGTAGTACATACGTAATAGTTCGTAATAATATTATTAATGTACAAGCTCTATTCAAAAGTATACTAAAACCATTTACAACAACAGCCTACTACAACTACTCAGTGCAACTAGCATTAGCAGTTTTGTAGTTGCATAGAAACGACCTTATTAACGCGCAGTTATATTGTAGGCGCCGAAATTAATTTACGTGTACATTCCGCAACCAATTTTAGGAATTAGGAATTGCGACTGGAAACTCACAAATCGTTATCTTTTTTAGATCTGACCCGCGTGTTTGTACTGAAGCAAATGATTGAAACGGAATCGGCTTCAATTTATCACCGCGTTATGATTGGCTAGTTGAAAGTTAGTTTCGTACAAATCCGTGGTGGGGAAACTCCGTGTGGCAGGTCAGAAATTTCGTACGAATGGAATTTCCCAGATTAGTTGAAATTACACGATACGTGTGGCCCGGCCTTTAGAGTGCTTACTTTTGAGGCAGACATATAACTTAAATGTTGAATTTAACTTGAAAAACTTAACTTACTAGACACATACTTGATGCTAAGTTTCATTATGTATTTTAGTTATTTTAATAAAGTTCAACACTGCCATCACAAGATTTTTATCACTGATGTGTTTCCGGCCTAGCTTTTACAGTAAATTTTATGCGATCTTAATAAAACCTTTTTCAACCTGATTTGGCAAGAAAGCCTGAGCGATGCTGTTTTCGAAATGGGCCTCTCAAAACTCTGTTTGAATTAGGTTGGTTAGAACAGCGAATTTAGAACAGTGAAATTTAAAATCTAAGCTGTGATCAACACCAGCTGAGACATTGTGTCTGACATAACGTCTTCTCAAGCCAGCTACTGTTGCTACAACAGTATCTCTTCCTATTGGCTACTAACTATGTCAATTGGCATGGAGCCAAGAGACTAATTAGTCCTCTGTAGGAGCTGTTTACTGTTTGATAATTTATAGGTTAGAGTATAAAATGCTATAAATGATATAGAACAGTTAATAGTGATAAAGTAGTAACTCTTTGGCCACCAAATTAATTTATTTAACGGGACGTAATCACATATTCCGTAAAACCCACTAATCATGCAGTTCTTTGTTGTACTGAAACCCTTTGCCAAGCCGTATTACGCGGTTGTAGTGGGGAAAGAGTTAACTCCAGTTTAATAGTGTGCGTCATACACAAGCTCATTCTAAACATCTCAAACAACCCTATTTATTGTATTGAATGGAAAAAGTTAAACTTTGAAAGTTGATTTTTATTCGGTAATAGCAAAACTTGACTCGAATTCAAAATATAATTGTTCCAGAACATTGTAGAATACTAGAGTCGGCTTACGGATGAGTAATACATATTTAAGTAAACATTGTTTCAAAAGCACCTATCGACTTACGAGATCCATGCAGTGTGTACACACGAGTATACAGTTATACCTCGACACACGAGTGTTCAACCAATGAGAAATTTGAGATACAAATTTGAGATACACAAATTTGTATCTCAAATTTGAGATACCGTTTCCTACCTCAAACAAATTTGAGGTAGGAAATGGTTTTCGACCTGACTAGGATGTTAGAGACAGCTTACGAGAATAGCATTGTTTGAAAGTTTCAAAGAAGCCAGTCAAAAGTGAAAGCACGATGACAAGTTTCAAGTCTGAAGAAAAGTACAAAAACTGAATTTTAAAAACAACATTAGATTTATGCTTTGGGTAGCTTAAGATAAAATAATGTAAAATCATTTATGTTGCTTAGTGTCACAACATTGTGGAGTACCACACATGTCGCTGTCATGTCTATTTCAAACTACGATTAGCCGCTACGTCTGTCTCCAAAGTAAGAACTCCATACAGTATGCTACTTACTGTATAGACTGCTATGTACTGCTACTGCTCCATATTATGCTACATAATACTGTTACAGTTTGTTGCAGATCACAACCACAAGTGAACTTTTAGTTAACCAGAACCATTGTGAACTAAATACCTTTTTTAATGTATTATGATTGCTATCATGTTTTTAATGGTATTTGGCTAAGGGTTGTAATATTATGTAATTATGTTAAAGTAGTTAATTATGTTATAACAGACATATTGATATGGAATACTAGAAACTGACATACAAGCTCGGTTTTGAAAGGCATTAGGCTAATATGTTGAGTAATTATTGCATATGGTAAAAATTACTCCCATGCAGTGCTGCGCGATATGATACCACGTACCAAAATGATATATTGACCCTTTTAGCTATCGATATCGTTCAGCATCAAAACTTTGGTGTTATGCTCTCTGGATATAGATTATTGTGACGCTTCACCAAAAATAGAGATACAAAGGAGATAATTGCGTCAAATGCAAAAAAAGGAGTTGTCTTTTCTCTCTAACTTTAATTAGGAAACTTTCATGAAACTTATTTCTACCTTGCTTGTCCGTTTCTAGAGGATAGCGGAAGCCAAAAGTCACGAAAGCCGTAGTCGATGTTGGTTCTGCCAATTAAGCACATATTTATCATCTCGACATGATATCGAAAACGTCAATATGCCCGATTACAGAATCAAATTCCAAAATGCCCTAAATGATATCGCCCCACACAAAATCAACACCTATGGTACAATATCGTTTTATCGTACAGCACTATTCCCATGGAATGCAGCTTGAACTTCCGACCCACCTCAGCTGATGACGTTAGTGTCGACAGGATCAATTAATAATCTACCCGCCTCGAGACACTTCCAATTGAACCACAGTTTCTTGTAGAACTACATTGGCCCGCATACATCCAGGAGAGCAATATCTGCGGACAAGAGCGCATCTGTAAAAAAACAATACAAAAACTACAAACACTAATTTAAAATCAAACGAATGTAGTTTTAAATATTATACAAACAAAAAGCAATAATACTAGTTATCAAAAATATGCGATCGCAGTCAACTCGAACCTAATTGATTCGATGCAAAATCGCTTTGACATCGTCGCTGACTCGACTGCGAAAACGACTGGTGGTTGTTGACTCGACTGCGAAAGCGAGCGGTCGTCAGTGACTCGACTGCGAAAGTGAGCGGTCGTCGATGACTCGACTGCAAAAGTGAGCGATCGTCATGGACTCGACAGCGAAAGCGAGCGATTTTCGTTGACTCGACTGCGAAAGCGAGCGATCATCATTGACTTGACGGCGAATGCGAGCGATCGTCATTGACTTGACTGCGAATGCGAGCGATCGTCATTGACTCGACTACGAAAGCGAGCGATCGTCATTGACTTGAGGGCGAATGCGAGCGATCGTCATTGACTTGACTGCGAATGCGAGCGATCGTCATTGACTTGACTGCGAATGCGAGCGATCGTCATCGACTCAAAAGCGAAAGCGAGAGATCGTCGTTGACTCGCTGCAAAAATGAGCTATTGTCGTTGACTCGACTGCGAAAGCGAGCGATCATCATTGACTCGACTGCGAAGGCGAGCGATTGTCGTTGACTCGACTGCGAAAGCGAGCTATCGCCGTTGACTCGACTGCGAAAGCGAGCGATCATCGTTGACTCGACTGAGAAGGCGAGCGATCGTCGTTGTCTCGACTGCGAAAGCGAGCGATTGCCGTTGTCTCGACTGCGAAAACGAGCGATCGTCGTTGACTCGACTGCGAAAGCGAACGATCGCCGTTGTCTCGACTGCGAAAGCGAGCGATCGCCGTTGTCTCGACTGCGAAAGCGAGCGGTCGTCGTTGACTCGACTGCGAAAGCGAGCGATCGTCGTTGACTCGACTGCGAAAGCGAGCGATCGTCGTTGACTCGACTGCGAAAGCGAGCGATCGCCGTTGTCTCGACTGCAAAAGCGAGCGATCGTCGTTGAATCAACTGAGAAGGCGAGCAATCGCCGTTGTCTCAAATGCGAAAACGAGCGATTGCCGTTGTCTCGACTGCAAAAACGAGTGATCGTCGTTGACTCGACTGCGAAAGCGATCGATCGCCGTTGTCTCGACTGCGAAAGCGAGCGATCGTCGTTGTCTCGACTGCGAAAGCGAGCGATCGTCGTTGACTCGACTGCGAAAGCGAGCGATCGTCGTTGACTCGACTGCGAAAGCGAGCGATCGTCGTTGACTCGCCTGCGAAAGCGAGCGATCGCCGTTGACTCGACTGCGAAAGCGAGCGATCGTCGTTGACTCGACTGCGAAAGCGAGCGATCGTCGTTGACTCGACTGCGAAAGCGAGCGATCGCCGTTGACTCGACTGCGAAAGCGAGCGATCGCCGTTATCTCGGCTGCGAAAGCGAGCGATTGCCGTTGACTCGACTGCGAAAGCGAGCGATCGTCATTGACTCGACTGCGAAAGCGAGCTATCGCCGTTGACTCGACTGCGAAAGCGAGCGATCGCCGTTGTCTCGACTGCGAAAACGAGCGATTGCCGTTGTCTCGACTGCAAAAACGAGCGATTGCCGTTGTCTCGACTGCAAAAACGAGCGATCGTCGTTGACTCGACTGCGAACGATCGTCGTTGTTGACTGCGAAAGCGAGCGATTGCCGTTGTCTCGACTGCGAAAGCGAGCGATCGTCGTTGACTCAACTGCGAAAGCGAGCGATCGCCGTTGTCTCGCCTGCGAAAGCGAGCGATTGCCGTTGTCTCGACTGCGAAAGCGAGCGATCGTCGTTGACTCAACTGCGAAAGCGAGCTATGGCCGTTGACTCGACTGCGAAAGCGAGCGATCGCCGTTGTCTCGACTGCGAAAACGAGCGATTGCCGTTGTCTCGACTGCAAAAACGAGCGATTGCCGTTGTCTCGACTGCAAAAACGAGCGATCGTCGTTTACTCAACTGCGAAAGTGAGCTATGGCCGTTGACTCGACTGCGAAAGCGAGCGATCGCCGTTGTCTCGACTGCGAAACCAAGCGATTGCCGTTGTCTCGACTGCAAAAACGAGCGATCGTCGTTGACTCGACTGCGAAAGCGAGCGATCGCCGTTGTCTCGACTGCGAAAGCGAGCGATTGCCGTTGTCTCGACTGCGAAAGCGAGCGATCGTCGTTGACTCATTTGCGAAAGCGAGCGATCGCCGTTGTCTCGACTGCGAAAGCGAGCGATTGCCGTTGTCTCGACTGCGAAAGCGAGCGATCGTCGTTGACTCGACTGCGAAAGCGAGCGATCGTCATTGACTCGACGACGAAAACGAGTGATCGTCGTTGACTCGACTGCGAAAGCGAGCTATCGCCGTTGACTCGACTGCGAAAGCGAGCGATCGTCGTTGACTCGACTGCGAAAGCGAGTGATCGTCGTTGACTCGACTGAGAAAGCGAGCGATCGTCGTTGACTCGATTGCGAAAGCGAGCGATCGTCGTTGACTCGACTGCCAAAGCGAGTGATCGTCATTGACTCGGCTGAAATGGGTGCGATTGTCGTTGAATCGACTGCGAAAGTGAGCGAGCGTTGTTGACTCAAAGTCGAAAATGTGTGATTGTCTTTAAGTAAATATACTTTGTGGTCGACTTCCAATACATTTACTTTATTGGATATTAAGTGAATATTCCCCATTTACAATGCTGAATCAACATTCATAAGTTTTACAGTCGAAGTAGACAAGAACTATTGGATATTATTATTCAATTTCAAATTGGAAAGCACAAACTCACAAGTAGCATGGATGGATATTGAAATTTGTAACATAGAAATAAATAGAAAGTGAAAAATTGTTAATGTAGCAATATAAAACTTGTTTAAGGTATTTTAATATTTGAGAAACTATCTACTATATAAACTGCAATCGTTGTCTGATTGATTGATTGTCCGCCTTATAGAGCGGTCTTTTCTTTTATCGTCGTATGAATTTCGGTCGTACGAAGCAAACTGAATTAATATGTGTAGTAACGGTAAATAAATTATAGAGCGGTCTTTCTTTTTCCATTCAGTCGAACGAAGCCAACCGAACTAATATGAATACTCAATATCGTAATATGGACTATTAGCCGCTACTTTTCTCTGACGATTTAAGCCAAGCGGCTTATATAAAGGTGCGGTGATTCTGTTGTTTCTTTTTTCACCGCTCGGGCGCATTAACCGAAATCCCTGGTTAGCACGCTTTTTAAAAAAACCATTTTCTGCCGTGTTAGAAAGCACCTTCCTGAGTTCTGCGGCCTATACAAAGGTGTCTATACAGCTATACAAATTTACTATTCATTAAATAAAATAAATTAACGAGTAGTTATTTTCATGCAATTAATATTTACTGCCATCGTGTACCGAGAAGGTCACGTAAACGTTTGTTTCTTGGAGCCACTGGAAAAACACATTTCTCACCTACTTTCCACATCAAAAAGGTAAGTGTTTCTTATACGATGTTGTATTGTCTATGAATTGCCACATCTCCACTACTTAATCACTTTGGATTTGCCGCTGTTCGTGATAGTGGGTCATGTTCATTTCCTCCAGCAGCCGAATTACTAATTTTTTTCCAGCTACGAGTAGGCCTACTGTAACTTACTATTACAAAACTATCACGAGTACTCCGAAGGTTGCGATACGCTATTGTGAAAAGAAAGAGAGCAGCTGCTATCGACTTACTGTCACCCTGCATCAGCCATGACCAGCTATACATCGCCTGCTCAAAAGTAGGCACATGTCGAAAACTGTTTCTTCATACGCCCGACAGAAAAACCAAAAATGTTGTCTATCCGCAAGTGTTGCGTTGAACTAACATTGTGTTATTGTTTTATGTCCTTCATGTTATGCTATACCACATGCAGAATTTTCTAACATATTTTTCAGTATATATATCTTTTCATGCATTTCTTTTCCTTATTGTATCTCATACAAAGGCTATCATGTCGGCGCTTTGTTCTACTATTGTAAAGTGCTAATGCTGTATCTGCCTTGACATCATACTGTCTGTGCTGTTATACTTATAAATATTATTGACACAACCTCATTACCGTTTGTATATACCATGTCAAAACACAGGCTATAGACGAAAAACTGGTGAGCTATGATTAGTATTCTAAGAATGTAGAAGTCTCCATTCAATAAATGCTGGCGATAGAAAAATATTTTGTGTAATTTTTTAAAAGATGCAAAACTTTTTAATACTGCCAGTTTGAAGAACTTCAGTTTGCCTAGCAATGTCAATTTCATTATCAGTTCTCTGTACACAAATTGGGCAACTCCGATTTGAGTGGTTTGAGACTGAAGCATTGTAGACTAGCTGTAAAACATATGGCAGATTTACATTGTTCTCCCTTACATTATTGACCTATATGACTGCATATGTGTATGCGTAGTGTGATCAGGGCAAAAAAATTCAGTAAACTGCATATTTGGAGTTGTTTTACAGTATAAAAGACAACTCTCAATAAACTTCTTGTTGTACATGAATCTGTTCCTGTGGACGGGTTATGCAGCTAGCGGTTTGGGGCCGTGGCGTCACTCGGGGATGCGCGGGAGAGCTTCTTCGCCCCCAGTGCAGCGAGTGAATCCAGGCGCGGCTTTCCGGATGAGTTGGCAAGTGCGAGGCGATTGATTGCGAAGCGATTGAGTGCTAGGCGATTGATTGCGAGGTGATTGATTGCGAGGTGATTGATTGCGAGGCGATTGATTGCGAGTGTGAGGCAATTGATTGCGAGTGCGAGGCGATTATTGCGAGGCGATTGGTTGCGAGTGCGAGGCGATTAATTGCGGAAGCGATTGACTGCAAAGCGATTGAGTGCGAGGCTATTGATTGCGAGGCGGATGCGGGCAGGATGATTGCGAGGCGATTGATGGCGAGGCGAATGCAAAAGCGCGATAGTCAACTGCGAGGCGGGTATAGACTGGTCAGCCAAGGCGGGTAGATGGGCCATGGACGGGTATGACGGGCCAGGCCATAGACGGGTATGAACGGATGCATGAATCTAGACACATGAATCTAGAATATTTACTAGATATTACACACATCTAGCTGTAAAACACATTGTAGATTTTTATTGTTTTCCCCAATCATTATTGACATCATATGTGTATGCATATTCAGGGCAACAATTTCAGTAGACTGCATATTTGGAGTTGTTTTACCGTATGAAAGACAACTCTCAATAAATCTTATGCTGCCCATGAATCCGCTTCTGTAGACGGGTAATGCAGCTAGTTATATATAAAAGGCTGTCATTCTTGGCATGAACTGCCAACACGTTAGTTAGTTTTAAAGTGTTCATAGTTGTGCGGTCTTCCATAAATTGTAGAACTAGCAATTCTATTTAATATTTTATTTATGAAAAGAAGTTGGTCTAAAGCAGCGTATCTACTCTATATAATCTCATTTATAATTGCTAAATATAAATGCAACTCCTGCCATTCACCAGGGTATTCTTTAGTTTGATAGTTTGATTTTGATACATCCTAGGCACTCCATGCAACACTGGTACAAATAGTGAAATGACAAAATACCCAAACTACCCAAGCATTAAATAAAAACCAGCAACAATAATGCTAACTTTTAGTGACAGACAATCACTACAGGCATATATCAATTAGCAACATCTAGCTTTACGTATAGAATAGGGTTATGCGAGTTACACGAAGAGCCTAAACATTTTGAGTGGTTCGTAAAATTAGTACACATATCTGGTTCCAAGGTTGTGCGACGCAGGCTGAATTTTTATTTAGTAGACTCACATATTGAAAACAAGGTCAAGTATATCTCATATGATTTCTCACCATTTTAAATAAACAAGACAATTATTATCACTCTGGTTGAGCTTGTGGAGAAGCAAAAGTGTGGTTGACTATTAATAACTGAAGCTAAAGGCGTGAGCAACGCATGAGTGACACAAACATGTTCCACAACCGGATTGCATTGGCACATAACAACATTTCTAGCGAAACCAGGAGAAGAGAATATCTGACAGTTTCATTCAAAATAAAAACCATAATTTAGTTACTATTATGTATTCTAATATATACAACAAGCAGACCTGCCAACCCAAAAGTGGGGCAATGCGTGAGATTTGGTTTCGGGGCAATTGATGTATCAATGATAGTATATATAAAATTGTGGAAATCAGGGCTCAAATCTCAAGCATTTTCATTTTTTGCTTTGGGGTGATTGCGTGAGTCTCACGCTCAATGCGTGAGAGTTGGCAGGTATGACAACAACCGATGAGAATGTTCTTTAAATGCCGATTGCTGCAAATCGTGTTGCTAGTAGTTACTAGTTACCTAGTGCACGTTGCAATCCTCCGGAAATCCTTGCATGTTATTTTCAAACAATATGGATACTTTTTAGTAATGTGTGAAGCTCTTAGATCACCACTAGTCCTTGTGTATAATGCTTATTAGCAACTCAATTCAAGCACTAAATACAACAGAAAAAAAGCTACTTTGTTGAATCTTACCTTTACACGCAGCTGTTACTCGAAACCGATAAATTTCTACATCAATCGCTACGCGGAGCTTGCGAACAGCAAGAGCTGGCTATCACCTTAAAATCAGTGAGAAAGCCTCAGCCAATCACAGCTTAAAACAGCTAGTCGCGCTCTCCTCAGTGTATAGGAGGCAGAGATAATTCAACCCTGGTATGTGACCCGACGCACTGAATAGATTTGAAGGTCGCATTTACCCAGCGCCACGTCTCATACACGGCACTGAGCCCTCCTGTGTCCTGATTGGTTCGAAACGTGTGATTACGGTTAGGCACAGAACTTTCGCAAGAGCTGGCTAGGGACCCGCGAGGGAGAGTCAGTGAAGCTTTGACCCAGCTACAACCTGCAAAGTGGTTGACACACTGACTTGTTGAATCTTGAATAGCAAATCGACAATCTTGAAATAGCCTTTCGCTTAGTAACTAATATTTCAGGGGTACAAAAATGAATGCAGAATACTTTTACTTACCGTCACAAAAACACGAATGGTTCTTGTTAAGCTACTGCCACTGTATCACATTTGTCTAACTGTGAGCCCATGTGAGCAGAGATAATAGCTATTAAATTTTAACCTTTTTGTATTCTGTAATTGTTTATAAATAGTCATATTATTATGAAAGTTTTGAGCATTTTAATCGCGATCAACTTTTATCAATTTTAATCTTGAAACATTTTGGTAATCACATCATCTTGTACATCAACAACAGTTGCACATGATAGAAAAATACTATTTTATTCTGATGAACCCTAAAATAATCGTGTAAGTTCATTTTCATTGCCAATGTAGTCATGGCCAAGTTTTTTTCGTACTAACTCATTGTTGAGTGCAGACGACTCCAAAATGAGCAATTTTAAAGCTTTTCAGTAGCACAATTTAGACTAAATTAAGACAATTAATAATACAGTTCAATAATAATTCAATGGAACCAATCATTGTCTTTTTCTTATTTAACCTATTTCCAACAATTTCACAAAACCTAATATAAATATTTGTAGTGCTATGCCCTTATTATTATCAGTAACATATTCAAAATATTAGGTTAAGAGCGTTTTACAATTAAAAAAACGGTAAGACCCTCTGAAGCAATTCGAGTTCCTCATGTGGCCCTTGATAACAATTAATCGCCATAGACCATCAAGACTTAATTAATCAGATATCTGAAGATTGTAAACAAACTTCAAATGTTTGGTTGTGTTTCCATAGCAACAACAAAAGATTAATGTATATTGAAACTTACTTTTATATCGTTCTTATAAAAAAATTTTTGGTTCCATCGGGATTGGAACTCGGGACCTTTTGTACCCACAGAAATAATAATACCCTTAAACTGCTTAGCTGCAAATTCCTTCAAGGAAAACTCATTTCTCTGCAATGCCTCCCAAGTAACAGCAGAGCATATATCAAAACACATTTTCAAATCATTCTTAACAAATTTGTTGCGTTGGCATGGATTTGAACTCGAAACTTCTCGCATTCGAAACAAAAATCCTACTCTAGACTATCAAGCTACAATAACATAAACAAACAGTTTTCTTTAAAATCTCACCCAAGCAACAACAAAGCATTGACACACGCTTTCAGATAATTCTTTTAAAAAAATTTACTCAAAAAAGGATTTGAACTTGGGACATGTCACACCAAAAGGCGAGAATAGTACTGCTACACAATCAAACCATAAGTAATGTACACTGAATCTGACTTCTTGGTACAGTCAAAACATCAATAAACAATTCAAATCATGATATCTCAGGATTGGACGCTTTGTCACCATATCTTAGTCTGTCATGTAGTCTGTCATGTCAAGAAATTTCATGAAATTATGGTTGGTCACAATTTCTTATTAAAATATGTCAGATCATGATATTTCAAGAATATACATTGCGATGCCAAATCTGATGGCAATTTTATATGTAAAAAAATTTGATGAACATATGGTTGGTCATGAAGTCTTATTAAAATATGTCATATCGTAATATTTCATGATTCTACGCTCTGCTGTCAAATCTTATGGCAATCTGACTCCTCAAAAAACTTCATGAAATTATCATTGCCCGCGAATTATTTTTAGAATATGTCAGATCATGATATTTCATGACTCTACGCTCGGCTGTCAAGTCTTATGGCAATCTGACGTGGTAAGATAAGGGCCAAAGCTTATATATATTTAATATATTTTAGTTAATATATTTTGTTGAAACACCAAATTTTAAAGGGCTTCAGACTGAAATTGTACCATAATTTTAATATAGCGTTTACGGTTTAAACATCACTAAGTTTCAACATTTTAAAATTGCTATTAGCACTTAGACACTGCTATTTAGAAAAAAAAATTATTAATTATGTAACTGAATAAATTCAGTGAAACTCGGCTAACTCGACATTTAAGAAAGTGTTCAATTTTCTTCAAGAAAATCAAACTTCAGAAAAAGTGTTTGATTTATCGGATTGTATTATTATTTGTATCATGTTTTGAGGTTATAAGAACACTGTCACAAGTGCATGTATTTATCAGAACCTACCGGTATCCGAACTATATATAAATCAAAAGCATAGATTACTTGTTGCAAGTTAAGCGGCCTCTCATGTAATTTTTGAACAATTTTTATCAGAAAGTATAAATGTTTTCCTATTACTTGAGATTTGTTTGTTTGTTATAGGCAATGTGACTGCCAGGCCATATGCAGATTAAAATAGGCAAAACTTAATTTTTTCGAATTTTCGAATTCAAATTTTTAAGACTTTAAAATTTCCAAAATTTTAAAACACTAAAAATAGCTTAGAATCATACTAAATTACAAGGATTATCTTTGTTAAAATAAAGAAGTGTAACAATAGATGGAAACAAACTTTTACATTAAAATTTACAAGATACTTGCTTTAAGTAGTAATATTTTTAAAATAGTATAATTTTGAGTGACTTTTTAAATGTATATTTTGTTTACTATAAACTTGAATTTATCATACGTATATAACAACAGGTATATATATTTAATTCATTATCCATAGAATCTGAGTTCGATAAAAATGTTACAAGAAGCAGGAACAATAATTTTCATAGCAACAAAGTTAGAGATCATAAATTAATACAAAGAAGGCACTCGTATTGGTAGTATTTCTAAGGAATATGATCGCAACCACTAAACAATTGCAACCATTTTTAAAAACAAGAAAGCAATTATTCATCAAAGTCATTCTTGAGCACATTTTATACAAAACAAACAACAAACTCTTCTTGATTTTTTATGAGCATTTGCTAGCTACCTATTGTCTGCATTGCATCAGCATTTACGGTGCAAGTATCCTCAATAAGTGATGAAATAGGCAACTTTTTACATTGGATCAAGTTGGCTTGTTTTCTTCGAGCACTCTCTGCACCAGCACACATTAGTACACAATAAACAATTTATGCAAAAATGAATATATTCTGTCGCAAATGTGGATTCTCAAAGTTAAACTACAAGTTAAAAGTACACCAAGTACACTCAAAGTTACACCAAGTCTCCCTAAACTAAGTTAGATAAAGAGCAATAAATAGTCAAATAGTCACTAAAAATCTGCTGCCATCAGGCATACGACTTTAGTTCGCCGCAAACAATTTTGACGATATACAATTTCTAACTAATGTCAGTCAATGGTAATCATGAAGGTAGAGCAGTCACATACACACAACCTTGTTTCTATAAATGAAAAGGGCGGTCTGAATTTTAAGCATTGTTTTCAGATTCAGTACACCTAGGTTAGGTCGCATGGGATTTTCATGCACTGTGTGTTTGGATTCCAATGTGTTTTTTTTTACATTCTAAGAAAAAATACATTAGTTAAATTTTGACTGGATTTACAATGGTACATGACGAATAAAAAGGTTCAGCCATATAAAACATTAAAACCAAATTTTATGAAATTTTATATTACGAAATTTTAAAGCAGTATTTTGTGGTGAGCTTTTGTACCACCAGAACTTACTGTCATTTGACACAAGGTTGGTATTATGAGAAAACGAAGAGAAAGCAAACAGCGCTTGTGGACAAGTGTAAATGGGACGTGTGCTGATGTATCGTTAAAACCAATAGCCTGAGATCATAATAAACAATTACTACTTGACAGCTACTATAATTAGGCGCTTGAGGTATAACAGGGAATTCAGTTTGGTAGAATAAAGGTTTTTATCGCATTGGTACAAAGGTTCCCATAAAACCAATCAAGGAACTACTCTGCAAATCGCATACTAACGACAGCGTTATGAAAAGATAACTCCAACTTAATAAACAAAGTTTTATGGTGTACCACACAAAATTAAGGATTAGATAGTTTTAAAAAATTTATCATGTGTGAACGTGACAAAATACAAGAATACAAAAATCCTTTCAAGACAGCCAGTGTGAGGTGTCAAATAACGTATGAACCCATAGAGTTATTTTTAAAGGAAAGTATCATTTTTTGTATGAAAAGTTTGGAAATAATACAATCGTAACCTGAATGCCTCACAGGCACTGAACAGGGTACGGCTTACATACACACTGTAAAAGCTCCTTAAATGTAGTGACAGCAAGTTTTAACGTACCTACAAGTCATTGGGTGCCAACATCAAGACATGTCTTAGACAAGCGAAAATGATACCATTCAACGCTAGCATCAGCTGCAGCAGCAAAACCAGTAGATTTTTGAAAAAATATCAACTCCATCGTACTTCATTGTGTTGCAGCTATCTTGTAAGCATTACCACAGCATGCGAATAATAAAGCTGATACAGTCAAATCTATACTTACATCCATTTCATCAAACAAACTTTTTAACATACAGCGACTGCGGTGCATACAATGACTCTATAGTGGAAATAATTTGTAATATTTAACTCGCAAAATTTTCAAATAATTGAGATTTTTTGCAGAAAATGATGACGCTAATGAAAACTGAAACTTAAATGTAGAAAGATATATTCGATTCAAATATATATTTTAACTTGAACTAACTTATTGTAAAAGTATAGGGCAAAGTAGGTTGCAAAATTAATCATATACAAAAGTAACAGGTTTCAAAGTAATGCTAGGTATTTGTCTGTACTTAGTTGAAGCAATCAAACATAGCTTCAAAAAAGTCAATAAACAAATTTTGTAAACCAAATTCTGCACCCAAAACATGAATCAAGCTTCGCATTAATCACTTTACTTAAACAAAATTTGAATGTTTTTAGTGTCTCCCAAACAACAACCAAACATAAATTGAAATGAACTTACAAATAAATCCTCAAAATGTTTTTTGGCTTCACCGAGATTTGAACTCTGGGCCTCTCCCACCTGAAACAAAATCATGCCCTCAACCATCAAGACTCGAATTATGTAAACGAAATTTAACTTTTTGGTAGTGTCTCCCAAACGACAGCAAAATATATATTGAAACAAATCGCAGACAATTTCTAAAAAAGTTTTTTGGTTTCACTATGATTTGAACCCAGGACCTCTCGCAACGAAAATAGACATTATGCCCAAAGCCATCATAATCTACCTTCTTAGTAGTGAACTTCCGCAACTACAAATCATGGATTGAAGCTCTCTCTCAGAATGCTCTTTAAAAGTTAAAAAGTCGTGACCGAGGTTTGAACTCAGGTTCAGTAGAAGGAGCTTACGGTTCCATTACTTAATCTTTTCATTTTATACAAATACTTAAATAACACACCAGATATAGAAGCAATAATTATATTCTGTCACGATGACACATTTTTTTCCATGAGCTGACACTTAACAAAAAATAATGGATTAAAAGCTCTCCGCGGCTAGAAACAAAAAGTGTAAACAACTCCGATTTATAGAATTTTCAGACTAGTCATACCGAATGAGACTGACAACTCCCAATAACAATACTTTTCTCAACCAGAAATATTAGTTAATAAATATGTGAGTTATGACTGAAACTGTGAATGGAGCACTTACCTTGCAAGTCATCATAGCTGGCTATCAGGATAAGTTAAGCATGCGAGTAGGGATTCCGTCATAAAGTAGAAATAGGAAAGTACGCCATGACCTCCTTAAGATATCTGTTGAAATTCATGTTAAATTATTGTAGCTACATTTTCTGGTTAATTGTGATATTTATGTCAAGGTAGAAAAGTGCAAACATCTGAAAAACCTCTTTTATAACAATAGGTTGCCAAAGACATAAAAAATGATTGAATAAAACAGGTGAGAAGATCAAGCACAAGCAATTCGTGTAGATAGTCAGCATAAGGCATTGACACTTTGACCTACTCAATTTCCAGCATGACATGTGCTTCTAGATGAATATAACAGCAAATGCTTATCTTAAAAAGATTGTAAGCTAGAAAACTGTGTGTAGCCTGTATTCTCATTTACAGAGTACACTGCGGGTGTGACCACCTCTAGCATAAGAAGAGGCAACTTCTAATAGATTAATATTTGGTTGTTATGCAGTCGGGCAATGGTCGCTAAAGTTACCTCGCACCTTGGTCATTATAACTTTATAGAGAAGCAAAATTATTTTTCTTTTCGATTATTGAAGTATCCTAATCCTCAAACATTTTTCAATTTGAAAAAAAAACAGTGTAATGATATTTAGTGGTTCATATGAATTTTCAATGGTGGAGCAGCTCCAAAACAAAAGCATCAAAGTTTGTCAGCACACAGCTGAAAATATAGACACACCATCTAGTTCAGTTCTCATAGTCTATTGAGCAGTTGATGAGGAAGAATTGAAGATCATTTCAAAGAATCTAGAGCAATAGTCTCAAATAAGGATTAACAGGATATAATTGGAGTTATGTCTGCCATAATTGAGTTTCAGTTCACAGTGAGAACCTGTATTAAGTAATTCAGATATGTGTAACACCGGTACAAAAAGCAGAAGAAATCTTTAGCGCTCCGGACAGTTCTATTATAAAAGTTAATATGAAAGAGAGAAATATTCTAGTTTATTAGTGGAAAGACTAATAATTAAATAAAGAACATTATTTTGCAATAATTAGTGTTTTGACATTTTTGGACATCGAGTTTTAAAATAACTTGATTGGCTTTGCCGAGATTTGAACCCTGTACTTCCCACACGCACACTTTCACAATACAAAAAGAATGCACAATTAGTCAAATGCCATTGCAACCTGGTGTCTATTGTATGTATAAAAACAACTATTCATTACAATATTTTAAAAATTGCTTTAACTTTTAAAATACTCGTCGCAAGTAATTGACTTTTCAAACAAGTTGTCAATCAGTTGCTTTTATAAAAGTGCTTCGGATTCTATATGTAAAATCCAAAAGTGCTCACTTGAGAAAATGTTGAAAAGTAGTTATTACAGAACTATTGTAGAATAAAGCGCCTGATAATCATTTGTTTTGTTCTTTGCATATTTGCTATCTTGGAGTTATATCCTACATGCCACTTTTAGCGATGTGCTAGAAACCGTTATTGTTTAATAGCTCATCACCTACAGATAAATCTAAAATCATTTTAAATCCAATTACACTGTGTTTAGACATACCTGCAAGTTATTGGGTGCAAACATCAATAAGCTCCCACACACGTGATCACGGAAGCATTCAAGCTTCTGCATCTGCACCCACAATTTTTTTTTTAAATATTCAAGATTGCATGTAATTGTGTAGCAGCTTTCCAAACATTACAGTTACTTTCAAACAAAAGATTGGATACAGTTAAACCTTTACTTATGCTCATTTCAGCAAACAAACAAACAAAGCTTTTAACATACAATGACAAACAACAGCAGGTACTTGACTCTATATTCTAAGAGTATTGCAATATTCAATATTCAACATTCAAGGTTTACAAAGATTTTACATTTTTTGACAGAAAATAATGAGACTGGTGAAAATCTATAAGTAAAATGTACAAGATTACATAAAAGTCAAGTTTAAAATAGCCCTAGTGTAAGGTAGTCTAAGTTCCAAAGACAATTATATACCAAACAAGTTGCAAGGTATTGTTAGCTACTCATCTATACTAAGTTCTAGCAATAAAACAATGCTTCACAGAGATTCAAAAACTCATCTTTGCTAGAATTACATCTATTAAAACTACCTGGATGTAAATTAAGAGATAAGCAGTTGATTAATTCAATGTAATGCCATAGTAATCATGGCCAAGTTTAAATTAAGTCATTTGCTTGTGAGAGAACACGACTCTGAACTGAGTAAATATGGAAATACAGTGAAACTCGGATAACTCAAACTTCAAGGGACCGAGCAAAAGTGTTCGAATTATCAGAGCGTTCAAGTTATCAGAGCACTGTCACAAGTCCATGTATTTACTTATTTATTAGTAGATACATGTACATATACAATCTATAATATAAATCAGAAGCACAAATGGCTTGTTTCAAATTAAATGCTTCTAATGTAAAGTTTAAAACGTTTTTTTTATCAAAAAGTATAGAGATTTTTCTATCACTTGAGATTGGTTCGTTGTTTGAGGTGATGTTATTGCCAGGACGTTTTTTAAATTGACATTGGCAAAACTTGATCGTTGTTGAAATGCTCAAAAGAAAAGACATCAGTACATATACAAACTATAATATAAAGCAAAAGCACAAATGGCTTGTTTCAAATTAAATGCTTCTAATGTAAAGTTTAAAACAATTTTATCAAAAAGTATAAAGATTTTTCTATCACTTGAGATTGGTTCGTTGTTTGCGGTGATGTTATTGCCAGGACGTTTTTTAGATTGACATTGGCAAAACTTGATCGTTGTTGAAATGCTCAAAAGAAAAGACATCAGTACATATACAAACTATAATATAAAGCAAAAGCACAAATGGCTTGTTTCAAATTAAATGCTTCTAATGTAAAGTTTAAAACAATTTTATCAAAAAGCATAAAGATTTTTCTATCACTTGAGATTGGTTCGTTGTTTGAGGTGATGTTATTGCCAGGACGTTTTTTAGATTGACATTGGCAAAACTTGATCGTTGTTGAAATGCTCAAAAGAAAAAACATCTTTTTCTTTTGAGCGTTTTACCCACTATCAATTTTGCTGATTTTTCTTGAAGTTTATGCGAAGATTACCTCACTTTACCTTTACTTTACCTCGCTTCTGAAGGGCGATCACTACGCGGATGTTTGGTAAAAATCAAATTTCACCAAACCTTTAGAAAAGTCGTTGACAAAAATATTTTGCCGATGGTGGTAATAACGACACTTATGAATTACGAAAAGTTGAGGTTTACCTCTATGGCTTGAAATAAAGTGATTTTCTAAAGCGATAGCGACCGTTTCGGTAGCCGTTGGGCAAAAAACAGTTCGTTATAACAGTGTTGAGTTTGAGTTATCTATAGCAATTTATCATTACGTGGGAACGGACCAAGCAAATCCATTCCAGTTAACCATGTGTTCGCTATATCCGAGGGCGAGTTATCCATGTTTCACTGTATTTAGTAGTACAATTTGTACCAAATTTGAGCCATAAATATAATAATTCAATAATAAATCAATCATACAATTCAATGTTTATTTCTTATTTAACCAATACAACCCAATTGTGCTTTGCCTAATATAAATATGTACAGAAGGCTACATACACCCTTGTTATTTGCGATAGCAGACCCAAAATATTTAATTTAGATTAATGTGCAATTAAAATAGTTAATGGGCTTCCAGAAAGCCAAACAGCGAACAACTGCAAGTTGTCAATTATATAAAGACTGATTTACGTATGAGACTGACCACTCCTTATAATAGTTTTCTGGAACAGAAATATTAGTCACTATATACGTTGGTTATGACTAAAAATGTGATTGAAGCACTTACCCTGCATGTCATTATAGCTGTCTAGCATGATAAGTTCGGCATGCAAGTGGACATTTGGGAATTATGTTGAAGCAGAAAAGTACACCATAGGATAACTGTCTAAATTCATTGTTGCCTTGGGCAGCTGTCTTTCTTGAGTTGTTAGGGTCTGCGTGACAAGGTAACAAATTTTAAAGATGTGGGAAACCTGTGAGTTTCAAAAGATATAGATGAGAATGAGGTCACCTAAGATGAGCAACGCCTGAGAGTATGTTTATTGTATCATTAGGCTGCAGGAGCCATAAAGAATGATTGAATGAAATAGCGAAGAAAGTCAAGCATTAGCAGCTTAAGCAAATAGTCTGCATAAAGAGTTGACGATTTACCCTGCTCAATTTCCATTGGAGCACAGGCTCTTTAATAAATGTAGTAGCACTTGTTTATTTTAAAATTGTTAAACCAGTAACTTGTCTGTAGCCCTTATTGTCATGAATCATTATTATGCAGAGTGAGCTGTGATCACCCAGAGCATAAGAGGAGACAACTCATAATAGATCAACGTTTTGCTGCTATACAGTCAAGCAATGTCGGCTAAGAGGAGACAACTCATAATAGATCAACGTTTTGCTGCTATACAGTCAAGCAATGTCGGCTAAGAGGAGACAATTCATAATAGATCAAAGTTTTGCTGCTATACAGTCAAGCAATGTCGGCTAAAGTTATTTTCGCTCCAAAAATAAGCAACTTTTATTCCTTATTTGTAATTGAATAAAATAGAATTTTTTGATATTAAAAAACTAATTTTATGATTTTAGTGGTTGATATAGTTTTGAATGGCTGAGCAGCTCCAAGCGTAACAAAGCATTAAAGGATTGCAGTAGCGGGTAGAGAGGGATGGACACACTGTTTAGTTCAGTTCTCATAGTCTACTGAGTGTCTGATAAGAGATACTTAAGGTTGACTTTAAAGGACTTAAAGGAATGGCTTCAACAGAAAGACTAACGGTATATAATTAGTATTATGCCTGCTATAATTGAGTTCCAGTACACAGTGAGAACATGTATTAGTTAATGAAACAGTTAAAATTTTTACCTCAAAAACAAAAGAATGACATCCGAAAGCAAGTAGGATCAAAAGAAACAAGCTAAACCTAACCTAGCATTGCAATTTTTGAGATATCCGTTTGAGATAGGAGTTGATTGCGAATCGCGCTTAAAAGTATGCAAAACCGAGAAAATCCATGACAAAGCCTTTTGTTCTCCGACTAGTTTTGATTTGAATCATAAATTAAACATGTGGAAATTCTTTTTATTAGTACAAAATTGTGCAACTAAACAAAAATAATTAGATCGAAATTACTACTTGCTTGACATTTTAGAGACCCGAGTCCTTAAAAAACAAGACTGACTTGACTAGGGTTTGAACCCAGGACCTTTAGCACCAAACCAATAATAATACTAAAGACCATCAAGCCATAAATAATGTAAAGAAAATTCGATAGGGCAACAACAAGGCATTTTTTAAAGCACACTTTCATGTCAACCTGGACAATTTTATTGTGATTCATCAGAATCTAACCCGACACCCAAAGTGAGAAACAAGTCCCTTGGAAATCGGGAGCCGACCAAAAACAAAATATGAATTTTTTAGTAATTCAAGTGCTGAAGGCTCAAATCGGAGCTACAAAAATCTCGGAAGAAATTGTTTCTTTGGTACAGCAAATAGACAATAAAATAATAAGTGGAGCCCTTCTAATGAGTAAATTTATAAAACGAATATCTTCAAGAACAGATAAACAAACTCAAAAAACAAATTCAAGTTATAACTTATATTTTATAAAATAAAGGCGTAAATTATTGAGAAACTGAAGACTGATTATGTCTCTACATAATCGGCTAACACCTAACAAAGATCAAATTTATGAGCACAGAAACGGGGGAACAACTCCATTTTTTACTTTTATTCAGACTGATTATATCAGTTAGACCAGAGATTTTCTACCATTTTCAGTCAGTTCCCCCTTTATGCTTTTTCATAAATTTGATTCCCGATGAACTTTTAACTCGCTTAACTAAAATCAACTGATACAAATCATAATCCCATTTATATATGTAAACATATAACAACATATTATTAGTTTGTTTACAGCACACAAGGCACAACAATACATGACTTTCAGCATTGCTGTGAATTGGTTTATGACTAGGTTCACTTACTATCCAATCAAAAACTGGATGAATGTGTTCACATATAATTATCTGGGTTCTGATTAGTGGCTTATTATTAGCAACTAGTGCTATAGTTAAAATAAAATTGTTTAATGATGAAACCAAAACTCACTCGGCACTGCAGGACATAAATTAAAGATTTAACAAATCAGTACGATTCTGTAAACAGGAAATACATTATGGCCGCATGAGGATAACAGTTAAAATTCATTGTCAGCTTGTGCTGCGGTGTTTCTTGAGTAGTTTGGATATGTATATTAAAGTAGCAGAGTGCAAACATTTCAGTTCCACAAAAAACTGAATTTTTATTTTGCATCAATGATTAGGGTGCGCTATTCCTTAAATATTTTTATTACTAGAAATACAAATTTTATGACTTTTTGTGGTTCATATGGATTTTGAATTGTGGCAATAAGTAACATAGCATAAAGATAAGCCAGTAGGTGGCAGAGAGAGATAGACACACTCTCTAGTTCAGTTTTTATAGTATATTGAGCAGTTGATGTGATAATATAAAACGACTTCAGAGAGTTCAGAGCAGTACTTTCATCGGGAATAAAAGTGTGTTATTATGTCTGCCATACTTGAATTCCAGTTTACAGTGAGAACATTAGTTAACAAAAGAGATTATAATTTAACTCACGAATGAAGCAATGACACCAGACAGCAGACAGGATCAAAATAAACAAAGTTAAACCTAACATAGCTTTGCTATTTGTGGGAAGCCTCTTTGTTGTTGGAGTGAGTCACACAGAAGCATCCAACTCCAAAACAACCCGTGACAGCCAAAGCAATCTTTTGCGCTTCTATTTCAAATTATATATGAAAGGAGTAAATATTCTGATTTAATGTTCCAAAAACAAGTAACTAAATAACAAAGATAATTTGAAGAGACTTCACGTAATCCAATATAAATATTTACAAAGTGCTACACCCTTATTACTAACAGTGACATATTCAAAATATTTAGTTTAGAGCATTTTAAAATGAAAGAAAGTTGATGGACCTCTGAGACAACTCAAGTTGTTGATGTGGTTCCTTAATAGAAATTAATTGCCAAACGTTCCTTGCCCTAGAAGCAGCCTTCTCTTGACAACCAAGCCTTAATATAACATATATCTTAAGATCACAAACAACCAAAATACTTTTGGGTTCACCAAGATTGGAAGCCAAGACCGCTCACTTTCAAAACAAGTACCGTTATTATGTTGAAACTGTCGAGCCATGAAATATGTAAACAAAATTTGACCTTTTGCTAAAGCCTCCCAACCCAAAGTTAAAAAAATTATTGAGACATTCTTTCAGACCATTCTTAAAAAAGTGATCGGTCTTCATCGAGATTTGAACTCTAGCTTTCTCACCCGCAAACCAAAAACATATCTGTATACCATCAAGCCACAAATTAAGTAATACTGTAAATTCAGTTTGTGTGTAAGTATTACTTACAGTACTACTATATGAAGCCATTGCTGTTGCATGGCCTGTGAAACCAATTGTTTGTTCAGCAATCAACTGTGGTTTTAGACAAACAGAACGACAGAGAGCTCTAATTATACAAACTATTGCATATGCAAATAGTGAGTTTCATCGGCATATAAAACTATCTAAGAATGATAATAACATAAAGTAGTTGTCATTGTGTAATAGTTGTCATGAGAGTTGTGTACAAAACATGGGAGAGTCAAATATGAGTTTAACATTTTTGTCTATGGCATTGATGTAAATAAATCTACATTTAGCTATTTTAAAATTTCAAAATTTTAAAATTGTTCAATTACATTGAATTAATAAATTTCAAACTTAAACTCAACTTTACCTTTACAAAGTTTAGGTTTTTAAAAACTTCGAAAAATATTGATAAAAATCCAGCAAAATTTGAACAAAAATTTATAAATGTTTCAAATTATAAAATGTACTTACTTAATACTTGAATACTCACTTCAAGTAATTACACTTTTAAAACCACCAATATCTCAATTACATTATGAATGCCATATATGAGCTTCATTTCCCAGTGAGAACACATAGAAACACGCAACCCCAAGACAACCCATGACAAAGCCAAAGCAATATTTTTAAATATTTGTCATAAAGAATTGAATTATCAAACAAGCTGCTAACGAAATGCCTTTGCAAAAGTGTTTTGGATTCTCCATACAAACTTTAGCAGCACTCACTTTAGAAAATTTTCTTTAGAAAACTTCACTTTAGAATTATTACATTATCCTAGCCTGAAAACATAATACCATTTTCAAAGGTCCTCGCGCTATAGATTTGCGAATGCTTTGCGCAATCGTTGACTTTTAACAACGAAGAAGCCACCATTTTTTTTCTAAAGATTTTATAGATTATGGAATCAAAACCTATAGATCTCACACATACTGAATAGCTTATCACCTAAAGATTAATCTAAAATTATTTTAATTTCAGTGACACTGTGTTAGACATACCTGCAAGCCATTCGGTGCAAACATGTATAAACTCTAACGCTCGTGAACATGAAAGCATTCACGCTGCTTCTTTCGCAAAGTCTTAAAAAACTTGCGGTATCTTATGCTATTGTGTGGCAGCCTTGTGAACATTACAGTAACCCGCTAATTAAAAATTGGACGCAGTCAAACCTTTCCCTACATGTATGCTCATTTCAGCGAACGAACCTTCCAACATACCATATTAAACTTCAGTAGGAACTTGACTCAATAATGGAAGTAAATTGCTATATTAAACTTTCAAAGGTTTCAAATACTTCAGATTTTTTTGACAGAAATTAGTGAGGCTGGTAAAAACCTAAAATGAAGTGAAAAATCTACTTATAAGCTAAAATTAAACTTGCTCTAGTGCAGGAGTCTGCAGCCTTTTTCACTCAAAGAGCCATCTGGGTTCGTTTTCCGCAGGAAAGAACGCAGTAGGACCCCCTTTGATATTTTAACTTGAAAAATAAATGAACACTATTTGTAACGTTTTTGTTTAGCTTGTACTGCTTTTATACCAAGTAACTCCGTAAAATGAAAAGGTGTGGCATGTATAATTACTTAATAATTCCAAAGCATTTTTATGAGAGTGTGCGCATACAAGTCTGTAACATCCAGTGTCTAGTCACGATATAAAAAAAGTCGTATATAAAATAATGAGAGGCTTCAGCCCATTTTTACATTTCTTTGTCACTTTTATGTGCATAAGCAATAAAAGGTCTACAAACCTAAAAAAATGAGCCAGTATATTAATGTTCTTGCTATTATTCGATTGTGGCATTATCTTTGCAGGATATTACCTGTAGAAGAATTATGATGAATGTTGCTTTAATGCAACTATAGCAAACAGAAATTTTTGTTCATCTTTTATAAAAGCAGAAAGGCCATATCTAACGACTGTATGACAGTTGCTTTGAATGAAGTATCAACTAGTGATGCGCTTGCTATAATTAGTCAAGATTTAATCTCATTGAGAATAACCACTAGGTGCAATTACAATTTTAACTACAAACAAAACACTGACATCATACAAGACGAGAGACACATATAATTAGAACTATACTCAGACTCCCTAATCTTAGGCTACATAGAATGCTAAGAAATAGCCAAATACTTACCGAACTTCAACAGGTGTTAGGTATTAAACGTATGAAAGTTTACCCCAAACTGGTATTTTATTTTTAATATTTGACTTTCAAAGTTTTCAAATACTTCAGATCTTTTGACAGAATGTTATGATAATGTCAAAATCTCAAAACATAATATACAAAACAATACAGCAGTATGCAAATAACATAAATTTAAAGTTTGCCTGTTTCATGCTAGATTAAATTTTGACAAGAGTGACTCTGCAACTATCTTTAGCAAGATAGCTGATACTCGAAAGTATGAAACAACCACCAAATTTTATTGCATCAAATATTAGTTGGTTAACATAGTTTTATAGATATTTTTTCTAATTAAATTTAATCTTATACATTTATGTCTACAATATATTTTAAAGTTACTAGGTAATTACTACCTATATACAGCATAGCTATGAAGCTATTTTTTGTATTACAACTTGTAGACTAACCCATACAAGTAGACAGTTTTTATTCTAAACACTCTGGTGAGGTAACTAATTTTACAGAAATGTCAACAATTAAGGATGTCTCAAAAACTTTAAGAAAAGTTGACAAAAATACTCCCAGCACTTATTCTGTGATGCCGTCCCTAAATTGTCATCGGGTATTATTGAGTGACAGACTACACCATCAGATGAAATCGGAAACGCAAATAACTATAGTTATACCCAAATCCCTGATCTGGGACACACAAGATCAGCAGAGCTCGTCAAGCACTCACTAAATCTCTGTAGATCTAAGGCATCTGACATAAGGTCTGTGAGTTTTATTTATCACAAATAAGTTGCAGCATCATAAATCACTATCTTAACTCAGTCATCCAAAGTCATGAAAATTAAATTAGCCCTTAAAAAGCTGTTTTTATACGGAAATAATAAATAACTGGACACATTTGAGTTAGCTACAAAAGTTTCATACCTAAACATGTGAGTTCTATTTGATGGTTTTTTATGTTTTACAAAGCTTTCAAAGGTTTGAGCAGCTGTTAGGCTGAAGAGGTACCGATACAAGTTTTTACCAAACACGACATGATGGCAAACACTTTCAAAGACTGTTATGTATTGATGAATGAGCTGAAAAGCTCATGACCATCAAAAGCTGAAGTTAATTTCAAAGACTGTGAATCAATAACTACAAAAGAACGATTAAAGTGTATAATTGGTGTTATTTCTGCTATTTATCAGTTATAGTTTGCAGTGAGAACTAGAATTAGCTAATATCAGCAAAGATTATAATTTTAGCTCATTACATCAAGCAGCCAGTAAGATCAAAGGAAACAAGGTTGCACCTAACTTTGCTATGCTATTATTGAGTTACATGATATATATTTAAAATTTGCAGAATTCTTTTCAAATAAATACTCATTGGCTGCAAACATTTGCTTGAGAATTTACAAAATGGTAAATGCTGATTGTCTTCTGAAACATTAAAAGAATTGTTTTAGATTTGGCTCTTTTCTGAGAAAAGTCAATATAAAGTGGACTAATATAACCTCTAAAATAAAAAGCTGTCGTGTTGCCAAATTATTTGTAAAACAGTGTATGATATGCTATTCATATAAGTTGAATATCATGCATATAAACAAGCACATCTTAAGTGGATGTACTTACCGAGTCTTTGTGATAATTGTGTTCTCATGCCTCACCATGGCAGCCATCACAACATTTCAACGAATATAAAATCGGAGTAAACAAACTATAGGTAGTCAGTTATATTGTTTGCTCATGCCGATCCCTGAAATATTGCATGCATCTCTCACCACTTGCTTTGGTAAATTAATCTAAGAATATTATCCTATCACCTAATATCAGGTCAGTCAGTACCACATATACACCTATATGTTCAATATTGTTGTTAACTCTATTGTAAGCACATAATTGACCTGTTCAACTTATAGTTCAATTGGCTTAGATTATCAAACAGCTATTAAAGATCAAACATAATTCTACTCCAGTCAAAGCTTGGACAAACTTGCATTTAAAAAGAAAACAAGTACTTGCTACTGAAATTTCTTGCCAGATCTTTCTATAAAATAACCTTATGTTTTCTCAGATAAAATATGTAAATAAATAAATGAATAGGCAGTAACGCTTTTACCATGAAGTTGGTACCATAACTGAGAGGGGCGCTGATCAATGAGTTAATTCGGCGGGCGTGATTCTTAATGAGCACTTTCTGTTTCTTAGGTCATAAATAATATACTAAACGTTTGACACGTGTTTGTATTAGTTTTACTTACAAAAGTGTACATTACTATTTTATATTAGTTTTTTAGTTTGAGAAGTGTCAGATATTATTAATTTATGATGCGATATAAGATTCTTCATTAAAGCAAGCCCTATGACCAACAAACAAAGCGAGTAAGTTTAGCCTAAGAACCCACCATGTCAGAATGTATGAGTTGTGAATTGCTACATAATCTTTTGCAACAGATTTTTATCAACTCGCAAAAAGTTCCAAATTTTTGCATTTATTTGTTACTAATGTAAATAGATGTTTACAAAAAAACATTACATAAACAAAGTCATTAGAAATTGTGCTAGCATATGGTTGTTTTGAATTTCACCAATTTTCAGTAAACAAAAACTAATTTCTTAGGTTCAATATTTTCATGCTCATTGTAAAAACAATAAAAAATGTGAACACATTTAAACTAAGGTCTACACAACACCTGTTATTGGGCACAGTGCTGACCACAACATTAAAATTGGTTTCAGGCTAAAGTGTCTTATAATCATCAGTAATTCAAAGAGAATAATGCAGAGTGCAATAATTAAATAATAACGCATGTTGGCAGCATTATTATGGTACTAGTTTGCTTATATACAAACTATTGTGTTTTTTCAAAGGTGTAATTAAAATATGTGTATCAACCACACTTTCAACTACCGCATTCACAAGAACCGTAAAAAAGCATTTAGAAACTTTAGCAAAATGTAGCAGAATTTCCATTTATTTTTCATCCAAATTAGAATTTTTTAAACCGAAACTTAATTTTGGTAAATTTTTTGCAGTTCTTAACTGGTTACTCAGTTTACAAAAAAACAGCTTATTACTGTTTTTCAAACAGTGTTGCTGTCTGACACGTGAAAGATTTGCATGGCAAGTCAGTAACCAATCGAAAAGGCTGTGATATTCATATCAAAAGCAAGAGCATGATTTTGTAGAAGCTGTTATACTACAATCTATTGTACTTCAAAGCTTAGTCTAAACGTGAAAGATTTTCATGTAACCGATTAATTCGATGCGTATTGATGTTCAGTAGAATCATTATAAAAGGTAGTTCATAATGGATGACTAACATGTCAATGGTATTACACCCTATTAAGAGTGATCCAACGTGACAGCTCAACAATAAGATTTGTTTGAATGCATATCCAGGTTTCCTACCCGCTAATTAAATGATTGAAATTTGATCCTTCAACTTGCAGGATAAGACTCTCTGGACTTGAAGTATTAATTTGTTGAAATTGATGTTAATTAAATATTACAGACTAGTTTAAAATAGGAGCAGAAGGGAGTTAGACATGCTAAAGAGACTATGCCAAAGAGACTAGCTGAACGAACAGAAGGTGACCAGAAAGTGAGCATATAGAATGTGTAAGCTTTGCAGTAATGGACAGGTTAGTAAAACTTTAATATATACAGTACTAACCAAGTTTGCCGACAAGCAGACCATGCTTGAAACAATAATAATATACTATACCTACTATAATAGAGTGACGGTTGTGTGACACCTTGCGTTAAGTTTGCATTTTCAAAAGTTGAAGGACATAACTCCCCATGGTCATGCGGAGAATAAGAAATCTGCCAATTCTCATGACATTAATCATTGAATTAGGAGCAGAAGAGAGTTAGACATGCCAAACAGACTTTGCCAATTAGACTGGCTGAACAGACAGAAGGTGACTAGAAAGAGAACATATAGAATGTGTGAGCTTTGCAGTAATGGACAGGTTAGTAAGTTTTTAACCTATACAGTACTAACCACCTTTGGCAACAAGCAGATCGTGCTTGAAACTATGAGCTATAATAGAGTGGCGTTTGTGTGACACCTTGTGTTAAGTTTGCATTTTCAAAAGTTGAAGGACATAACTCCCCATGGTCATGCGGAGAATAAGAAATCTGCCAATTCTCATGACATTAATCATTGAATTGGGAGCAGAAGGGAGTTAGACATGCCAAACAGACTTTGCCAATTAGACTGGCTGAACAGACAGAAGGTGACTAGAAAGAGAACATATAGAATGTGTGAGCTTTGCAGTAATGGACAGGTTAGTAAGTTTTTAACCTATACAGTACTAACCACCTTTGGCAACAAGCAGATCGTGCTTGAAACTGCGAGCTATAATAGAGTGGCGTTTGTGTGACACCTTGTGTTAAGTTTGCATTTTCAAAAGTTGAAGGACATAACTCCCCATGGTTATGCGGAGAATAAGAAATCTGCCAATTCTCATGACATTAATCATTGAATTGGGAGCAGAAGGGAGTTAGACATGCCAAACAGACTTTGCCAATTAGACTGGCTGAACAGACAGAAGGTGACTAGAAAGAGAACATATAGAATGTGTGAGCTTTGCAGTAATGGACAGGTTAGTAAAACTTTAATATATACAGTACTAACCAAGTTTGCCGACAAGCAGACCATGCTTGAAACTATAATAATATACTATACCTACTATAATAGAGTGACGGTTGTGTGACACCTTGCGTTAAGTTTGCATTTTCAAAAGTTGAAGGACATAACTCCCCATGGTCATGCGGAGAATAAGAAATCTGCCAATTCTCATGACGTTAATCATAATACATGTGTTACTAGTTTATAAAGTAAGGCAAGACTAGAAAGCGTGACTTATTTGCATGTACTAGTCCGATGCTGTCGGTTTGTAAGACCATTTCCATGGCACAAACATAGTGGATTGTATGAGTGTCTCATTTGTAAACAGTGACACTGAATCATGAAAGAATGAGAGAAACACAGCTGTTTCCATCATTGCATCACCGTGCCATACGGGGTCAGTCTCTGTGCTAGGGTTGTATGGAAATCTTGTAATTAATTCGCAGAGAATAGTTACAAACATTTTGAAACCATGGTTCTACAAATATGAAATTATTTTTTGTTGCCTTGCAAAAATTGATTTTCAATAAATTCTGTATGTGGCACTTTCTTACGAATCTTGAAATGTAAACTATTAACAAGGTTATCAAATGATATAATCGGAGTTATGCCATTTCGAAAATTATTTTGCAATAGGAAAAAGGTGGCGAAAAGGTTTTTGGCACTGGTACAACCTGAAGTAGATAAGATACATCGCGCTGTGAAACGAGGCGCTACTTAAATTTGTTGTATTATTTCAACTGGCTAAATGTTTAATGAAAATGGATGACAAACTGCAGAATGGCAAAGAGGCTTGTTCATCACTCCATATATCTAACAATATTTTAAACAGACATTACAGATGACAACGAGTTGGTCTAACTTTCTGTGGCACAGATTGTCTGCAAAAAAATCGGAGTTTCTTCAAAAAATCTTTTGAGTACCATCAAAAGAAAAAGTCTGCAAAAACTTTTTCTTTTGATGGTAATACTCCGACTCAACTGCTTTAAGCTCGCGCTTCTGTTAAAAGCTGCGTAATTGAATCGCACTAATTGAAACCTGAAATTCAACATGGTATTTATCCATCCACGACACAGATTGTCAAAACACACACATTGCTACTTTAAAAAGGCAATAACTGCACTAATTCTCAAAAAATTATCAAGATGACTGTGTGAAGTGTGTCTGGTCAAATGTAAAGTGCTAACAACTTGTTTTTAACAACAAAGAACATATTTGCGATAAAAACGCGTCGTCTATTGATCTGTTGAAACTGATTGCAATGAAGTTGGAAAAAAAATAATGCCATGCCTGAGTATTGAACACACAACCTTTTGGATATAGAAAAAATATAACTACGATCTCATTAATACTGCGGCTTTATACCAAGGGCACCACGGTATTAAAGACTACTGGCAAATTAATTCACCAAAATGAAACATAATTGCTCCACAATATAATTGTTCAGGTATCTTCGAAATAGAAATATTTTACAATTTGATGCTTAGCTCCATTTTAAACATATCATGGTCATATTAAACATTTCAAAGATAATAGCGCTAAAGTGTTTTTTTGCCTTTTGTGTGCCCTAAAGGGGTTTATCACAACAGACGTGCATTCATGACTGTGAGAAGACATTTTTAAAGCATGCATGCAAATTTAATATCTCATTCATAAAAACTCTGTCCATATTTCACTTTCCTGTCATGTCTTAAAATATTGATCTAAACTGTCTGGCTAACTTTAAAAGTTATCTTTTAATTTCATTTATACAACTCTTTTTTGGGATCTGACATTTGACTGTGTTAACAGGAGATATACGCAGCTATAGCTGAATGCGGCTCATTATTAAGTATAGTTTATACCATTTTAGTTGAGCCAAAAAATGTGAAAACTATTAACAAACGGCAGTAGCTCGTGTTAATATAGCCTCAAGTTCTATAATGAAAAATAATAAATCATAAGGTGATGGAATAACAACAGTTAAATTATGTCATTTTGTATCTTACTATAGTTTTATGTTGGGTGGCCTACAATATTTTTGAATATTGATTTAAAGTATTTGACTGATATTAAAAATAATCTTTTAACTTCATTTAAACAACTCTTTATTGGCTCATATTTTGACTGTGTGAACAGGGCTAATAAATGGCTATAGATCAACAAGGCTCATTTTTCAACAGAGTTTATATAATTTAAATTAGGCTAATACTGCAATAACTATTGAAAAAAAGTGGTAAGAAATGTTAATATTACGTTAAATTACATAATGTGCAATGACAAATAATAAGATGATCAAATAGTAAAACTAGAGTTATGTTATTTTGTACGTTATTTGAGTTTTGAAAGCTAGGTGGCCAAAAATTTTTGCAGTTGTGAAACTTGAAAATGCTTATATTCATCGTGCCGTAACTTGAGGTGGTAACTGATCTTGCAATGCATTAGACATATTAATTTAAAGTGTTTTTGACAAACTGAGGTAGCATACATTTTTAAATAAATCTGAACTAAGTCATTGAAAAACTTTTTGTACTATTTCAACTCTCTAATCGATTTCATGAAACGGCTGGAACTCGTGGAGTGCCGGAGAGGCTTGTTATAATTTCTACATGTATTTTGAAACAATAGTTTAAGCAGACGACGGGTGATAGTGAGTTGTTCTAATACTTAATGGCACGAGTCGTCTGCAAAACTTTCTCCTTTTGATGTTAGGAATGTGACTCAAACATTTCGAGCTTAAGCACTCATTGAAAGTGGCGACTTTGAATAGCACTAATAAAACCAAATCTATTCATTGTTTATTTCCGATATACACATTTTCAAAGCACAAACATAAACCTGTTGAAAATCAATTACTTGAACAAATTCAAAAATAACTATCAAGATGATTTTGTGACATGACTGGTCAAATTTAAGTGCTACCCGTTTGTTTTCAACAAAAAAAAACCTTTGTGTAATAACAATTGTTGTGTTCATAAGTCGGTCTGAACTGATTTCACAAGCTTTGAAAAAGATATTGCCATGGATGGGTATTGAACACACAGCCTTTTGCGTGTTTGTCTGTGGCATTTTTGGTTAATACGGCGTATTGTTTCCAGGTGCACCATGATTTAAATACTACTGGCAACTGAATCTACATTAGATGACACACTATGACTAAACATGATCATTTTCTTGGTATCTTCCTAATGCAACGGTTTTTCAACTTTAAGCTGAGCTCAATTATAATTGAATCATATATAATAAGAGAAAACTTATATTCTCCTTTTTGTGAGCCTTAAAACGTTTACTGCAACAGACTTGTATTTTTGACTTTGAGGAAACCTTTTAAAACATGCATGCGTAATTAATAACTCAATCATGAAAATATAACAGCCATTTTGACTTTATCGAGTTTTAAAATTTCTACAATTACTTTCATAGTTCCTTGACTATAACACGATGTAATTTTCAAATGTCCTGCAGACTTCGATGACCAAATCCTTAGTTTATAAAAGTAGTCTTATAAATGTATTTTCTTACGAAATTTTGGCTTATTAATCTAAATAGTTTGACTGACTTTTAAAAAAATATCTTTTAATTTCATTTGAACAACCCTATTTTGGCTTTGACTTTTGACTGTGCCCACAGAGAAATTACTCACATAGATTTTTTTGAGGTTTGATTTTCACCAGAGCTTATACCAGGTAAGTTAGCTCCACCAATGCTAGTAAAAACAAAAGTAGATCATGTTAACATAGTTTAAAATATATAATGTGAAAAAAATCATTAATAAAAGGTATTAATAATAAAATTAGAATAATGCCAACTTGTACCTTACTGTAATTTTAAAAGTTATGTGGCCAAAAGTTTTTTGCAGTCGTATAACTCAAAGTGGATCATCGTCATCGCGCTGTGAAATGAGGTGCTGATTGAAACTGCAATGTGTTAGACAATTTATTGTAAAGAGTTCTCTGCAATCTGGGGTAGCATACATTTTTAAATACATCTGCACGAGTTTATAGAAAAACGTAAAACTCTATGATTTAAAATAATCTATAATAAGATGATCGAATAATAAATTTTGAACTATGCAATTTTGTACTTTATTGTAGCTTTAATAGTCAGGTGGCTAAAAATTGTTGCAGTTGTAAAACTTGAAAAGGCTTATATTCATTGCGTTGTAGCATGAGATGGTAACTGATCTTGCAATGCATTAGACATATTAATTTAAAGTGTTTTTGACAAACTGAAGTAGCATACATTTTTAAATAAATCTGAACTAATCCATTGAAAAACTTTTTGTACTATTTCAACTCTCTAATCGATTTCATAAAATGGCTGGAACTCGCGGAGTGATGGAGAGGCTTGTTATAATTCTTACATGTATTTCGAAACAATAGTTTAAGCAGACGACAGGTGATAGTGAGTTGTTCTAATACTTAATGGCACGAGTTGTCTGCGAAACCTTATCCTTTTGATGTTAGGATTCTGATTCAAACATCTCGAGCTTAAGCACACATTGAAAGTGGCGACTTTGAATGGCACTAATAGAACCAAATCTAATCATTGTTCATTTCCGCTACGCACATTTTCAAAGCACACACATAAACATGTTGAAAAGCAATTACCTGAACAAATTCAAAAACAACTATCAAGATGATTTTGTGAGATGTGTTTGGTCAAAATTAAATTGCAAACAGTTTGTTTTCCACAGAAAACACCCTTTTTGTAATAACAATTGTTGTGTTTATAAGTCGGTCTGAACGGATTCCACAAGCTTTGAAAAAGATATTGCCTTGGATGGGTATTGAACACACAGCCCTTTGCGTATTTGCCCGTGGCATTTTTGGTTAATACGCCGTTTTGTTTCCAGATGCACCATGATTTAAATACTACTGGCAACTGAATTTACATTAGATGACACACTATGGCCTAACATGATCATTTTCTTGGTATCTTTCTAATGCAACATTTTTCATATTGATTGTTTCGACAGTTTTTAAAATTACTATAAATTTTTTTCAATTGTTTTAATATAACACATTGCAACTTTCAAAGGTCCTGCAACCTTCGATGACAAAATTTTTAACTTATGAAAAAGAAGGCTTATAAATATCTTTTCTTACGAAATTTTGGCTTACTAATCTAAATAGTTTGATTGACTTTGAAAAACTATATTTTAATTCCATTAGACCAGCCTTATTTTGGCTTTGACTTTTGACTGTATTAACAGAGAATTTGCTCACCTAAATTTTATTGAGGCTTGATATTCAGCAGAGTGTATACCGTGTAAGTTAGCCCCAAAAATGTGCAAACTAGTAAAAAAAAGAGTAGAGCGTGTTAACATAGTTTAAAAAATATAATGTGGAAAAAATCATTAATAAAAAGTATTAATAACAAAATTAGATTAATGCAATTTTGAACCTTATGGTAGTTTTAAAAGTTACGAGGCCAAAAGTATTTTGCAGTTGTAAAACTTAAAGGTCCTTATATTCATCGCACTGTGAAATGAGGTTGCTGTCTGAAATTGCAATGCGTTAGACTCTTTATTGTAAAGAGTTCTCTGCAAGCTGTGGTAGCATACATTTTCAAATACGTCTACATGAGTTTATAGAGAAAAGTTAAATTTTATGATGTAAAAAATCTGTATTAAGATGATCAAATAACAAAATTTGACTATTGTACAAAATTGTACTATTTCAACTTTTTAATCGATTTCAAAAATAATTTCAAATAATTTGGATTTCAAAATAATCCATTTTCAAATACGTCTACTGTTAGGAACTAAATCCAGAAGCGTTGGAAAAAGATATTGCGGTGCATGGGTATCGAACACACAGTTTTTTGCATTTTTAATTTTGGCTGTTTTTATTAAAACAATGACTTTATTTCCAAGCACACCATGATGCGACCTTTGTTTCACTATAAAAATACGGTATCACAGAAAATAACAGAAAACTGTTCGCTTCAAACTTTAAGTGCGACTTTAGGAGCTCATCACAACAAAGTAGTGATGAGTCTAAATCTAAGGTTGGTGCTCCATACTTTTTCGTAACAATTTTTAAGTGAGCAGCGCAGGCGCCAGCGAGTCTGTTTACTTATTTTTGGCATCAGGCCTCTGTTACACAATCTCAATTACTCGCTAATGTGCCAACACTACCGCTAATCTTTAGCAGAACCAGTTGTCTGCAAAACATTCTCATTTTGATGTGAGTAATCTGTCTCCAATTCCTCGAGCCTAGGCTTTCATTGAAAGTTGCGAGTTTAAACCGCGCTAAACAGAACCAAATTCATTCATTGTTTATATCTGCTACATACATTGTCAAGCTTTGAAAAGCCCTTACCTGCACATCTATTTTGAAAATAATCATCCAGATGACTGTGTGAGGTTTGTCTGGTCAAAGTTAAATTGCTAACAATTTGATTTTTCACGGCAAAAAACTATTTTGGCAATTATCAGTGCTATGTGCATCACAATGTAGGAACTAAATCTAAAAGCATTGGAAAAAGATAATGCGGTGCATGGGTATCGAACACTCAGCTTTTTGCATATTTACTGTTGGGCTTTTTTGTTAAGAGTACAGAGTACAAAAAGGTTTTTTCACAGACTCGTAGAACCCAATTTATTCATCGATTATATCTGCTAAACATTGTGTCAAGCTTTGAAAAGCCAATAACTGCACATCTATTTTGAAAATAATCATCCAGATGACTGTGTGAGGTTTGTCTGGTCAAAGTTAAATTGCTAACAATTTGTTTTTTCACGGCAAACAACTATTTTGGCAATTATCAGCGCTATGTGAATCAGCATGTAGGAACTAAATCCAAAAGCGTTGGAAAAAGATAATGCAGTGCATGGGTATCGAACACCCAGCTTTTTGCATATTTAATGTTTGCCTTTTTCATTAATACAATGTCTTTATTCCAAGCACATCATACCGCGGCTCTTGGCTTTACTATATAAATACTGTGTTATAGATTATAACCGAAATCTGTTTGCTCCAATTTTTTGTGCGCCCATAAGAGCTCATCACAACAAAGTAGCATTTAGGCAACTTGTTTGAAAGCTTCTAAAGTTATTTGTCAATTTGTTTTTCACGGCAAACAACTATTTTGGCAATTATCAGTGCTATGTGCATCAGCATGTAGAAATTAAATCCGAAGGAGTTGAAAAAAAATATTGCCATGCATGGATATCGAACACACAGCTTTTTGCATATATACTGTTGGCCTTTTTTGTTAAGAGTACAGAGTACAAACAGGTTTTTTTCACAGATTCGTAGAACCCAATTTGTTCATCAATTATATCTGCTAAACATATTGTTAAGCTTTGAAAGCCATTAACTGCACATCTATTTTAAAAATAATCATTCAATTGACCGTATGATGTTTGTTTTGTAAAAATTAAATTGCTAACAGTTTGTTTTTCACGGCAAACAACTATTTTGGCAATTATCAGCGCTATGTGCATCAGCATGTAGGAACTAAATCCAGAAGCGTTGAAAAAAGATATTGCGGTGCATGGGTTTCGAACACATAGCTTTTTGCATTTTTAATGTTTGCCTTGTTCATTAATACAATGCCTTAATTCCAAGCATGCAATGATGGGACTCTTGGTTCCACTATAAAAATACGGTATCACAGAAAATAACAGAAAACTGTTCGCTTTGATTTTTCTGTGCGCCTTTATCTGCTCATCACTACAAAGTAGCAATTATGCAACTTTTTTGAAAGCTTTTAAATTTACCACAAATGTTCTAAAAATTTGGTGACTGTAGCGAATTGTGAATCTGAGGATTCTTGTTGTTTGCAATGAGCAAACTTTTTTCGAAAACTCTGTTCATAGTTGCACTTTCCTATTATATCTCTAAATATTGATCTACATTTTCTGACTGACCTTTCAAGAATTATCTTTTAATTACATTCAAACAAACCTTTTTTGTATTCTGACTTCCGATTGTATCAACAGGGCTAATAAGTGTCTACATTTTTACAAGGCTCCTCAATCAAGAATATATACCATATAGTTTAGACCGAAAAGTGACTAAACTATTTAAATTTCAGCAACTTAATTGTCCAATGTTTCTTGTGTTAATTTTTATTAAATGTTATAGCTATTAGTAATCAATTCATATAACTTGATTTATGCTATTTGAACCTTGTTCTGTGACAGGTTTTAGATTGCCATAAATTTCTTTGGCGTTGGCAATTTTTAAAGTAGGTCAGATGATCAATTGCGGAGTAACAACAAGGTTGATGTTTCATACTTTTTCATAGCAGTTTTTAAGTGAGCAGCGCAGGCGCCAGCGAGTCAGTTTAATTATTTTTGGCATCAGACCTCTGTTACACAATCTCACTTACTCGTTAATGTGCCAACACTACCGCTAATCTTTAGCGGAACCAGTCGTCTGCAAAACTTTCTCCTTTTGATGTGAGTAATCTGTCTCAAATTCCTCAAGCCCAGACCTTCATTGAAAGTTGCGAGTTTAAACTGCACTGAATAGAACCCAAATTATTCAGCGTTTTATCTGCTACACACATTGTAAAGCGTTGAAAAGTCCTTAACTGCACATCTATTATGAAAATAATCATCCAGATGACTGTGTGAGGTTTGTCTGGTCAAAGTTAAATTGCTCACCATTTGTTTTTTACAGCAAAGAACTATTTTGGCAGTTACAAGCGCTATGTGCATCAGCATGTATAAAACTAAATCCAGACGAGTTGAAAAAAAAATATTGCCGTTCATGGATATCAAACACACAGCTTTTTCCATATTCACTGTTGGCATTTTTTTTAAGAGTACAGAGTACAAGAAGGTTTTTTTTCACAGATTCGTAGAACCCAATTTGTTCATCGATTATATCCGCTAAACATATGGTCAAGCTTTAAAAAGCCATTAACTGTATATCTATTTAAAAATAGTCATTCAATTGACCATATGATGTTTGTTTTGTCAAAATTAAACTGCTAACAAATTGCTTTTCACGGCAAACAACTATTTTGGCAACTATCAGCGCTATGTGCATCAGCATGTAGGAACTAAATTCAAAAGCATTGGTAAAAGATAATGCTCTGCATAGGTATCAAACACACAGCTTTTTGCATATTTAATGTTTGCCTTTTTCATTAATACAATTTCTTTATTCCAAGAACATCATGAGGCGACTCTTGGCTCTACTATTAAAATTCTGTATTATACATTATTATACATAATAACAGAAAGCTGTTTGTTTCATTTTTTGTGCGCCCTTAAGAGCTCATCATAACAAAGTAGCACTTAGGCAACTTTTTTGAAAGCTTTCAAAGTTATTTTTCAATTTGTTTTTCACGGCAAACAACTATTTTGGCAATTATCAGCGCTATGTGCATCAGCATGTAGGAACTAAATCCAAAAGCGTTGGAAAAAGATAATTCGGTGCACGGGTATCAAACATACATCTTTTTGCATATTTAATGTTTGCTTTTTTCGGTAATACAATTTCTTTATTCCAAGAACATCATAACGTGACTTTTGGCTCTGCTATAAAATACTGTATTATAGGTAATAACCGAAAGTTGTTTGCTTCAAATTTGTGTGTGCGCCTTTAAGCGCTCATCACAACAAAGTAGCATTTAGGCAACTTTTTTGAAAGCTTTTAAAGTTATTTGTCAATTTGTTTTTCGCAGCAAACAAATACAAAGATTTGAAGTTGTACCCAACTCCCTGATCTGGGATACATAAGATCAGCAGAACTCGTCAAACAATCACTAAATCTTTGTAGATCTAAAACATTAGACATAAGGTCTGTGAGTTTGGTTTATCACAAAGAATTTGCAGCATTATAAATCTCTGTCTTAACTTAGTCATCCATAATCATAAAATATAAATTAGCCCTGACACAGAGCTGTTTTTATTCAGAGGTTTTAAATATCGGGACACGCCCGAACTGGTTACAAATGTCTCATACTACAGAAGTTCTATTTGATGGTCTTTTCAGTTTTACAAAGCATCCGAAGGTTGGAGCAACCGTTAGGCTAAGAAGGTATCTATACAAACTGTTACCAAACACTACATGTTGGCATACGAATTCATAGACTGTTATGTAATGATAAATGAATGGAGACGTCAAAAGCTGAACTTAAATTCAAAGACTCCAAAGCAATAACTACCTACGAAGGATTAAAATGTATAATTGGTGGTATGTCTGCAATATTTCAGTTATAGTCTGCAGTGAGAACTAGTATTAGCTAAGGCAAATGCTGAATGTTTTCTGAAACATTAAAAAAATTGTTTTAGAGTTAGCTATTTTCTAAAAATAGTCAACTAAAAGTGAATAAATATAATCTGTAAAATAAAAAGCTGCCGTGTTGCCAAAATATCTGTAAAACAGTGTAAGATATGCAATACATGTAAGTTAAATATAATGTGACTAAACAAGAACATCTTAAGTGGATGTGCTTACATAGTCTTTGTGATAATTGTGTTCTCATGTCTCACAGTGCCAGCCATTACCACATTTTAACCTATGTAAACTCGAAGTAAACAAAACAATATGTAGTCAGTTATATTGTTTGCTCATGCTGATCACTAAAATATTGCATGCATCTCTCCACTTGCTTTTGTAAATTAACCTAAGAATATTATCTTATCAGCTAATATCAGGTGAGTCAGTACTACATGTACATGTATATGTCCAATATTGTTATTAACTCTGCTGTAAGCTATTAATTGACCTGTTCAACTTAGAGTTCAACTGGTTTAAAATTTTAATCAGCTATTAAAGATCAAACATTTTTCTACTCTAGACAAAGCTTGGTCAAACTTGCGTTTAAAAAGAAAACGATTACTGGCTACTGAATTTGTTTGCCAAATCTCTCTATCAGATAACCTTATGTTTTCTTAGAGGAAATGCGTAAATAAATAAATGAACAGGCAGTCACACTTTTATCATGATGTTCTTACCATAGCTGCGAGGGACGATGATCAATTAGTTAATTAGGCTTTTAGCAAGCACTTTCTGTTTCTTAGGCCATAATTAGTATACTAAAATGCAGTTGGTGTAAAAGAATGTGCAAATATTGTATTTGTATAAATTAAAAACAGTTTTGCAAGCTGTGCGTTTAAAAAGAGGGAATGACCTTGAATACAAATTTATTTTAGGACTACTCGTACTTATAAAAGTGTACATTACTATTTTATATATATTTTTTGTTTTAAATGTGTTAGATATTAACAGTTACTAATGCTATGTAAGAATCCTCATTAAATGCTTTATGACAAACAAGCAAAGCAAATAAACTTTGTCTTTGTACCCACTACCCTAGGACACTTATATTTCGCTAGTATTTAGTTTTGTGAGTAGCACACAGAATAAAATTTCGCTGCAACTTAATTTTGCGGTTCTGATGAGTGCGAAAATAGAGTGATGTAAAAATAAATGCAGTGGAAAAAACAGATTACATTCCTCAGGTCCAGTTTGCTAATAAGAAAAAAATTCAATTTGGGACTAGTTTGTATTTGTAAACCACAGGTTGAAATGTGTGGGAGAGATAGGCAATTCAATTTGATCACTTGCTGCCATTTGTTTTTTAGACTATCAATGACGTCTAGGTTCCTCTCGCTGTGACTTTCACACTCGAATCCCAAGAAAAAGAAAATAGATAGGTAGCAACCAACTTCACAACCAAAACTGTATAACCCTTACGCTGCCATAAACGCATTTATGCGTTTTCTAGGGGCCACTGCAATAAACACATTTCTGGACTTTCTCAGCAATTGTCTGGTAACCTGATTTTATTATTTGTTGACCACATAATCCACGGTCTTCAAGTGTTTTATGAAATTGACTGTGTTGTCCGAAGATTTCTCCATAAAATCAGCCTAAAACAACGAAGCAATTTTAAACTTTTGTTTGAGAATTGCTAATCTAAAAACGAACATTTTCTGTGAGTTCATTAACTACCCCGCGCGAGTCATAAAACAGGTAATTAGTTGTTGATGACATAATAGCCAATTTAGATTTTCGTGATTATACAGATAATTAAAGTAGAACTTGAAAAAATACTGTATACGTATCATGAAGCAATATCGACAACTTCGGTAAAATGGCTGGCACTAGGCCGGTAGCTAATTTGTACAGTAATTTGTAATTTGCTAATTGGTTGGCAGTGGAAGAGATAATGTGGTTAGACTTGATGAGGGTTGATATTGTTTTTGGTTGGTAATAAAATTCATCACTGCAATAATTATTCTGCAATTTTATGACTTCACCTACCAGACTTTCATCCTCATCAGTTACAAATTCGGTGACTAAACTGATATAATCTTAATTTGCTTTGCCATGCTGCTCAGTCGGTGTATTAGCTATAATGAGTTTACCAGAAATTTCCCATTGATCCCAACCACAGGCGAAAATTGCCTGCATTTCTAATATGACGATTTTATTGTGGATATCAATGAACAAAGCTAGTTAACTTCGCGTTTTCGCTCGTTCGTTATGATAGTTTAGTTTCGCTCATTAAATTTTCGCGAGAGGATGACACCGCGAAAACGCGAAAGTTAGATGCCGCGAATACATAAGTGTCCTAGGGTATGTCAGAATGTAAGAGTTATGAATTGATACAAATTCTTTTGCATCAGAATTTTTATCAACTTGCACAGCTTTCCAACATTTTTCATTCAATTTTTACTAATATACATAAAAGTTTAAAAGATAAAGCTTTAGACAAATGTTGTCATTAGAGATTGTGCTAGCGCATGATTGTTTTGAATTTCACCAATTTTTAATAAATGAAAACCAATTTCTCAGGTTCAATCTTTTTACGCACATTGTAAAAGCGATACAAAAATGTAGACACATTTAAAACAGGCTCTACACATCATCTGATACTGTGCACAATGCTGACCACAACGTTAGAATTTATTTCAGACTGCAGTAATTATATAATTACGCATGTTGGCAGCATAATTATGATATCACTTTGCTTTTATATAAAATTATTACGTCATTTAAAAGGCATGATAAAAATAATATGTGTAATAACAACACTTTCAAGTACCACATTCGCAAGAAACATTAAAAAGCATTTAGAAACTTTGGCTACATGTGGCTGAATTTCCATTTATTTTCTATCCGGATTAGGATTTTTTAAACAAAACAGAATTTTGTAAAAGTTTTTTCAATCCTTAACTGGTTACTTATTGTTCAAAAGCAGCCTATTACAGTTTTAGAAACAGTGTTGCTGTCTGACATGTGAGAGATTTTCATGGCAAGTCAGTGACCAAATCAAAAGGCTGCTATATTCATATCAATGTTAAGAGCATGATTCGGTAGAAGCTGTTAAACTATGATGTAATGTACTTCAAAGCTCAGTCTAAACGTGAAGGATTTTCATGTAACCTATAAATTCAATAAGTATTGATGTTCAGGAGAATCGTTAAAAAAGGTAGTTCATAATGGATGACTAACATGCCGATGGTATTACAATCTATTAAGGTTGATCCAACGGACAGCTCAACAATAAGATTTGTTTGAATGCATATCCAGGTTTCCTACCCGCTAATTAAATGATTAAAATTTGATCCTTTAGCTTGCAGGATAAGACTCTCTAGACTTAAAATATTAATTTGTTGAAATTGATGTTAATTAAATATTACAGACTAGTTTAAAATAGGAGCAGAAGGGAGTTAGACATGCCAAAGAGACTATGCCAAAGAGACTAGCTGAACGAACAGAGGGTGACCAGAAAGAGAGCGTATAGAATGTGTAAGCTTTGCACTAATAGACAGGTTAGTAAAACTTTTATATATACAGTATTAACCAAGTTTGCCGACAAGCAGACCATGCTTGAAATAATAATAATATACTATACCTACTATAATAGAGTGACGGTTGTGTGACACCTTGCGTTAAGTTTGCATTTTCAAAAGTTGAAGGACATAACTCCCCATGGCCATGCGGAGAATAAGAAATCTGCCAATTCTCATGACATTAATCATAATACATGTGTTACTAGTTTATAAAGTAAGGCGAGACTGGAAAGCATGACTTATTTGCATGTACTGGTGCAATGCTGTCGGTTTGTAAGACCATTTCTATGGCACAAACATAGTGGATTGTATGAGTGTCTCATTTGTAAGCAGTGACACTAAATCATGAAAGAATGAGAAAAACACAGCTGTTTCCATCATAGTATCGCCTTGCCATAGGAGGTCGGTCGCTGAGCTCTGATTGTACGCAAATATTGTAATTAATTTACAGAGAATAGCTAGGAACATACTTCCTAGTAAAACTATGGTTCTACAAATGTGGAATTAATTTTTGTTGCCATTTAAAAATTGAAGTTCAATAAATTTTGTATGTGGCAATTTATGAAATGTACACTATACTGGTAAAATTAACAGTTCAAAAGCAAATGTAATGACGGAGTTTGGCAGTTTGTTATGGATGACTAACGCTGATGGTAGTTCAAGCCAACAATGGTGATCCAGGGTGACAGTTTAGCAACACATTGCATTACATAATGTAGCTAAGTCTGTCCCTGCTAGTTTGAGGATACAAATTTGATCTTTTGGTCAAATTGATAAATTGTATGAATTTGATACTATTAAACAGTGACACTGAATGACAAGATAATGAGAGTGACCCAACTGTTTTTATGATGGCATTGCAATATGTTGCTATGATGTTACAGAATGAAACCTTACAGTAATTAGTTCACGCATAATATCTTTGAGCATCAATCCTATAAAAAACATGACATTAAAATGTGAAAACAACTTTTTGTTGCCATTTGAAAAACAATTTTTAATAAAACCTGAAAGTGATATTATATTACAAAATATGAAAAACAAACTATACCAAAAAAAACCGCACAATTTGGACTGTCATCCAAGTGTTAGTCAATTGATGATAGACGACTAACATGCTAATGATAGTCTAATCAAATAATGCTGATGAAATGTAGCAGTTGAACGATGAATTCTATTAAAATGAATAGAATGAAATAAAACATGTGACTTGTCACATTGCTGTTGATTTTCTATGTTAACTCTTTCAAGCTTCGGCTTCCATTGAAAAGTATGAGTGTAAATTGCACTCAAAAGGACACAATTTATGCTATTTAATTTACTACAAATGTTGTATCTTTTTGAGCAGAAGCAAACTGAATTTATAGTTTAAACTATGAATTGTTGAACCTTTGATTTTTTAAATAATTGCTTGGCATAAGGTGAGAGGTGGAAATAGAAATAAGTCCAAAGTTAAAGGGAGGTGCAGCAAAGAAATGAAACAGCCACATGCGGCTTCAGAGCCACGGGTTGCTGATTCCTGGTTTAATATTTAGTGGTACCAGTTGACTGCAAAATTTCCTCCCTACGATGTAATTAATCTGACTTAAAATTGTCGAGCTTAAGCTTTCAATGAAAGTTTCATGTTTGAACCACACCAAGTAGAACCCAATTTATACATCATTTATATTCGTTTCACACATTGTCAAAGCACACGTATTGTCACTTGAAACATCTCAACATCGCTAATTCAAAAATAATTATCTAGATGTCTGTGTCGGGTGTGTCTAGTCAACATTAAAATGCTAACATTTTATTTTTTACAATAAAAGACTTTTTTTGCAATTGCAAATGCTGAGACCATCAGTCTATCTGAACTAACCCCAAAGAGTTTTCAGTTTTACTCTTAGCTCCATTTGAAATGTGATCTAGATAATAACACAAATCTGTTTTATTTGCACTTCTGTGTGCCCTTTCTTATAACATCTTAAAATATTGATCTAATTTTTGTCTGAACTAATAAAGAACTTTAGACTCTACTCTCAGCTCAATTTAAAGCATAACATAGATAATGACACAAAGCTAATTCATTTGCATTTCTGTGGGCTTTACAAAATTTAACACAACACAGTTGCATTCGTGATTTGGAACAAACTTCTAAAAAGCATGCATGCAACATTTTTTGATTCACACATGGGAAGATAACTGCTATTTCTTCTTTTCAAAATTTTCTAAAATTACTACTACTATATTCAAAATCCAGTTACTGCATTGCATTGTGAATATGAGATGTACCGCAGTCTGCGATGATCGAACTCCTCATGAAAAGTCGGTTTATACTTGCACTTTCCTATCACATATTAAAGTATTAATCTAAACTGTCTGGCTAACTTTAAAAAAATTCTATTGATTAAATTTAAACAACTCTTTTTGGACTCCGACATTTGAATGTATTAACAGGGAAAATTTGCAGCTATAGTTAAACAAAGCTCATAATTTAAAGTATATATAAATATTGAGCTAGGACAAAAAAATAACTTTTCAAAAACAGCAAATGTTCGCAATAATCTTGCGTTAAACTCTATAATTAATTATTTAATTGTTCATATAAAAGTCGAAGAATTAATTTGGAATTATGCCATTTTGTACCATATTTTAGTTTTTGCAATAGTAAAGCTTGAACTGGGTCAGATACATCTAATTTTAAAAAGGTGTACGAAATAAACTGCAATACGTTAGACGATTTAGTGTGAAGAAATCTATGCAGGCGATGGCAGCATACATTTTCAAATAAATCTGCGCAAGTGCATCAAAAAAACCATTACCTGCGCATCTATTTTAAATTTAAAATTTATATATCGTTGACCTTTTTTGTTAACATACATCATTGAACTAAAGCGATGTATAAACGAAAAAAGGCCAACTACAAATATGCAAAAAGCTGTGTGTTCGAAACCCTGGCACGGCAATATTTTTTTCGAATGCATTTGGATTGAGTTCCTACATGCTGATGCACATAAAGGAAAAAATGCTAAAATAGCTCTTTGCTGTGAAAAACTAATTGTTAGCAAATTATTTTTGACAAGACCAACCTCACACAGCCAAAGAGTTGCCTCACTCTGTTCATAGTTGTTTTTTCCAATTATATCTTTAAATATTGTTCTGAACTGTCTGGCCAACCTTTCGAGAATTATCTTATAATTACATTTACGCAAACCTTGTTGGACTCTGACTTTCAGTCGTGTGAACAGGGCTAATAAGTGTCTATATTTATACAAGGCACCTCAGTCAACAGAATATATACCATATAGTTTAGACCGAAAAGTGACTAAACTATTTAAATTACAGCAACTTGTTCAATGTTTCTTGTGTTAATTTTTATTATTTGCTAGAGCAACTAGTAACCAATTTATATAACTTGATTTTTGCTATTTGAACCTTGTTCTGTGACAGGTTTTAGATAGCTATAAGTTTCTTTGGCATTGGCTATTTTTAAAGTAGGTCAGATGATCAATTGCAGAATAAAAACAAGGTTGGTGTTTGATACTTTTTCATAGCAGTTTTTAAGTGAGCAGCGCAGGCGCCAGCAAGTCAGTTTAATTATTTTTGGCATCAGGCCCGTGTTAGACAATCTCACTTACTCGTTAATGTGCAAACACTACTGCTAATCTTTAGCGGAACCAGTTGTCTGCAAAACTTTCTCCTTTTGATGTGAGTAATCCGTCTCAAATTCCTCAAGCCTAAACTTTCATTGAAAGTTGCGAGTTTAAACCGCACTGAATAGAACCAGTTTATTCGTCGTTTATATCTGCTACACACATTGTCAATCGTTAAAAAGCCTTTAACTGCGCATCTATTTTGAAAATAATCATCCAGATGACTGTGTGAGGTTTGTCTGGTCAAAGTTAAAATGCTCACCGTTTGTTTTTTACAGCAAAGAACTTTTTTGGCATTTACCAGGGCTATGTGCATCAGCATGTAGAAACTAAATCAAAAAAAAAAATATTGCCGTTCATGGATATCGAACACTCAGCTTTTCCCATATTTACTGTTGGCCTTTTTTGTTAAGAATACAGTGTACAAACAGGTTATTTTCACAGATTCGTAGAACCCAATTTGTTCATTGATTATATCCGCTAAAAATATTGTCAATCTTTGAAAAGCCACTAACTGCGCATCTATTTTAAAAATAATCATTCAATTGACCGTATGAAGTTTGTTTTGTCAAAATTAAAATGCTAACAATTTATTTTCACGGCAAACAACTATTTTGGCAATTATCAGGGCCATGTGCATCAGCATGTAGGAACTAAATCCAAAAAAATTAGAAAAAGACAATGCGGTGCATGGGTATCGAACACACAGCTTTTTGCATATTTAATGTTTGCCTTTTTCATTAATATAATGTCTTTATTCCAAGCACATCATAACGCGGCTCTTGGCTTTACTATATAAATACTGTATTATAGATAATAACCGAAATCTGTTTGCTCCAATTTTTTGTGCGCCCATAGGAGCTCACCGCAACAAAGTATCTTTTAGGCAATTTGTTTGAAAGCTTCTAAAGTTATTTGTCAATTTGTTTTTCACGGCAAACAACAATTTTGGTAATTATCAGCGCTATGTTCATCAGCATGTAGGAACTAAATCCAGAAGCGTTGAAAAAAGATGTTGCGGTGCATGGGTTTCGAACACACAGCTTTTTGCATTAATGATTTTAGCCTTTTTTATTGAAACAATGTCTTTATTCCAAGCACATCATAACGCGGCTCTTGGCTGTACTATATACATATGTATTATAAATAACAACCGAAATCTGTTTGCGCCAATTTTTGTGCGCCCATAAGAGCTTATCACAACAAAATAGCATTTAGGCAACTTGTTTGAAAGCTTCTAAAGTTGTTTGTCATTTTGTTTTTCACGGCAAACAACTATTTTGGCAATTATCAGCGCTATGTGCATCAGCATGTAGGAACTAAATCCAGAAGCGTTGGAAAAAATGTTGCGGTGCATGGGTTTCGAACACACAGCTTTTTGCATTAATGATTTTAGCCTTTTTTATTAAAACAATGACTTTATTCTAAACAAACCATGATGCGACTTTAGGTTCCACTATAAAAATATGGTATCACAGAAAATAACAGAAAACTGTTCGCTTCAAACTTTTTGTGCGACTTTAAGAGCTCATCACGATGAAGTAGCAATTATGCAAATTTTTTGGAAGCTTTTAAAGTTAGTACAAATTTTTTAAAAACGTGGTTACTGTAGCGATTTGTGAATCTGAGATGTCTTGTTGCTTGCTATGAGCAAACTCTTTTCGAAAACTCTGTTCGTAGTTGCACTTTCCTATTATATATCTAAATATTGATCTACATTTTCTGACTGACCTTTCAAAAATTATCTTATATTTACATTCAAATAAACCTTTTTGTATTCTGACTTCCAATTGTATGAACAGGGCTAGTAAGTGTCTACATTTTTACAAGGCTCCTCAGTCAACAGAATATATACTATATAGTTTAGACCGAAAAGTGACTAAACTATTTAAATTACAGCAACTTGTTCAAATTTTCTGGTGTTACTTTTTATTATTTGTTAGAGCAACTAGTAATCAATTTATATAACTTGATTTATGCTATTTGAACCTTGTTCTGTGACAGGTTTTAGATTGCCAAAAGTTTCTTTGGCATTGGCAATTTTTAAAGTAGGTCAGATGATCAATTGCAGAATAACAACAAGGTTGGTGTTCCATACTTTTTCATAGCAGTTTTTAAGTGAGCAGCGCAGGCGCCAGCGAGTCAATTTAATTATTTTTTGGCGTTAGGCCTGTGTTACACAATCTCACTTATTCAATAATGTGCCAAAACTACTGCTAATCTTTAGCGGAACCATTTGTCTGCAAAATTTCTCCTTTTGATGTGAGTAATCCGTCTCAAATTCCTCAAGCCTAAACTTTCATTGAAAGTTGCGAATTTAAACCGCACTGAATAGAACCCAATTTATTCGTCGTTTATATCTGCTACACACTTTGTCAATCGTTAAAAAGCCTTTGAATGCACATTTATTTTGAAAATAATCATCCAGATGACCGTGTGAGGTTTGTCTGGTCAAAGTTAAATTGCTCACCATTTGTTTTTTACAGCAAAGAACTATTTTGGCAGTTACAAGCGCTATGTGCATCAGCATGTAGAAACTAAATCCAAAAAAGTTGAAAAAAAAAATTGCCATGCATGGATATCGAACACACAGCTTTTTCCATATTTACTGTTGGCCTTTTTTGTTAAGAGTACAGAGTACCAAAAGGTTTTTTTCACAGATCCTTAGAACCCAACTTGTTCATCGATTATATCTGGTAAACATATTGCCAAGATCTGACAAGCTATTAACTGCACATCTATATAAAAGGAATCATTCAACTGACCGTATGAAGTTTGTTTTGTCAAAATTAAATTGCTAACAATTTATTTTCACGGCAAACAACTATTTTGGCAATTATCAGCGCTATGTGCATCAGCATGTAGGAACTAAATCCAAAAGAGTTGAAAAAAAATATTGCCATGCATGGATATCAAACACACAGCTTTTCCCATATTTACTGTTGGCCTTTTTTGTTAAGAGTACAGAGTACAACAAGGTTTTTTTCACAGATCCGTAGAACCCAATTTGTTCATCGATTATATCCGCTAAACATAGGGTCAAGCTTTGAAAAGCCATTAACTGTACATCTACTTTAAAAATAATCATTCAATTGACCGTATGAAGTTTGTTTTGTCAAAATTAAATTGCTAACAATTTGTTTTTCACGGAAAACAACTGTTTTGGCAATTATCAGCGCTATGTGCATCAGCATGTAGGAACTGAATCCAGAAGCGTTGGAAAAAGATGTTGCGGTGCATGGGTATCGAACACATAGCTTTTTGCATTTTTAATGGTTGCATTTTTCATTAATACAGTGTCTTTATTCCAAGCACATCATAACGCGGCTTTTGGCTTTACTATATAAATACTGTATTATAGATAGTAACCGAAAGCTGTTTCCTTCAATTTTTTGTGCGCCTTTAAGCGCTCATCACAACAAAGTAGCATTTAGGAAACTTTTTGAAAGCTTTTCAAGTTATCTGTCAATTTGTTTTTCACGGCAAACAACTGTTTTGGCAATTATCAGCGCTATGTGCATCAGCATGTAGGAACTACATCCAGAAGCGTTGGAAAAAGATGTTGCGGTGCATGGGTATCGAACACATAGCTTTTTGCATTTTTAATGGTTGCCTTTTTCATTAATACAATGTCTTTATTCCAAGCACACCATGATGAAACTCTTGGTTCCACTATAAAATACGGTATCACAGAAAATAACAGAAAACTGTTCGCTTTGATTTGTCTGTGCGCCTTTGTCAGCTCATCACTACAAAGTAGCAATTATGCAACTTTTTTGAAAGCTTTTAAGGTTACCAAAAATGTTTTAAAAACTCGGTTATTGTAGCGAATTGTGAATCTGAGATGTCTTGTTGTTTGCAATGAGCAAACTCTTTTCGAAAACTCTGTTCATAGTTGCACTTTCCTATTAATCTCTAAATATTGATCTACATTTTCTGACTGACCTTTCAAAAATTATCTTTTAATTACATTCAAACAAACCTTTTGGAATCTGACTTTTGGTCATGTGAACAGGGCTAGTAAGTGTCTACATTTTTACAAGGCTCCTCAATCAAGAATATATACCATATAGTTTAGACCGAAAAGTGACTAAACTATTTAAATTACAGCAACTTGTTCAAAGTTTCTGGTGTTACTTTTTATTATTTGTTAGAGCAGCTAGTAATCAATTTATATAACTTGATTTATGCTATTTGAACCTTGTTCTGTGACAGGTTTTAGATTGCCAAAAGTTTCTTTGGCATTGGCAATTTTTAAAGTAGGTCAGGTGATCAATTACAGAATAACAACAAGGTTGGTGTTTCATACTTTTTCATAGCAGTTTTTAAGTGAGCAGCGCAAGTGCCAGCGAGTCAGTTTAATTATTTTTGACGTTAGGCCGGTGTTACACATTCTCACTTACTCAATAATGTGCCAACACTACTGCTAATCTTTAGCGGAACCATTTGTCTGCAAAACTTTCTCCTTTTGATGTGAGTAATCCGTCTCAAATTCCTCAAGCCTAAACTTTCATTGAAAGTTGCGAATTTAAACCGCACTGAATAGAACCCAATTTATTCGTCGTTTATATCTGCTACACACATTGTCAATCGTTAAAAAGCCTTTGACTGCACATTTATTTTGAAAATAATCATCCAGATGACCGTGTGAGGTTTGTCTGGTCAAAGTTAAATTGCTCACCATTTGTTTTTTACAGCAAAGAACTATTTTGGCAGTTACAAGCGCTATGTGCATCAGCATGTAGAAACTAAATCCAAAAAAGTTGAAAAAAAATATTGCCATGCATGGATATCGAACACACAGCTTTTTCCATATTTACTGTTGGCCTTTTTTGTTAAGAGTACAGAGTACCAAAAGGTTTTTTTCACAGATCCTTAGAACCCAATTTGTTCATCGACTATATCCGCTAAACATATGGTCAAGCTTTGAAAAGCCATGAACTGTACATCTATTTTAAAAATAATCATTCAATTGACCGTATGAAGTTTGTTTTGTCAAAATTAAATTGCTAACAAAGTGTTTTTCACGGCAAACAACTATTTTGGCAAATATCAGCGCTATGTGCATCAGCATGTAGGAATTAAATTCAGACGCATTGGAATAAGATATTGCGGTGTGTGGGTATCGAACACCCAGCTTTTCGCATATTTAATGTTTGCCTTTTTCATTAATACAGTGTCTTTATTCCAAGCACATCATAACGCGGCTTTTAGCTTTACTATATAAATACTGTATTATAGATAGTAACCGAAAGCTGTTTGCTTCAATTTTTTGTGCGCCTTTAAGTGCTCGTCACAACAAAGTAGCATTTAGGAAACTTTTTGAAAGCTTTTCAAGTTATCTGTCAATTTGTTTTTCACAGCAAACCACTATTTTGGCAAATATCAGCGCTATGTGCATCATCATGTAGGAAATAAATCCAGGAGCGTTTGAAAAAGATATTGCGGTGCGTAGGTTTCGAACACATAGATTTTTGCATTTTTAATGTTTGCCTTTTTCATTAATGCAATGTCTATAATCCAAGCACATCATAACGCGGCTCTTAACTTTACTATATAAATACTGTATTCTAGATAATAACCGAAATCTGTTTGCTCCAATTAGTTGTGCGCCCATAGGAGCTTATCACAACAAAGTAGCCTTTAGGCAACTTGTTTTAAAGCTTCTAATGTTATTGTTCAACTTCTTTTTCACGGCAAACAACTATTTTGGCAATTATCAGCGTTATGTGCATCAGCATGTAAAAATTCAATCCAAAAGAGTTAAAAAAAAATTGCCATGCATGGATATCGAACACACAGCTTTTCGCATATTTAATGTTTGCCTTTTTTTGTTAAGAGTACAGAGTACAAAAAGGGCTTTTTTCACAGACTCGTAGAACCCAATTTATTCATCGTTTATATCTGCTACATACATTGTCAAGCTTTGAAAAGCCCTTAACTGCACATCTATTTTAAAAATAATCATTCAATTGACCGTATGAAGTTTGTTGTTTCAAAATTAACTTGCTAACAATTTGTTTTAGGTGCTTTAGGAGCTCAGGTCAGCTCAGGAGCTTTAGGAGGTCAGCTCATCACTACAAAGTAGCATTTATGCAAATTTTTTGAAAGCTTTAAAGTTTCCACAAATGTTTTAAAAACTTGGTTACGGTAGCGATTTGTGAATCTGAGATGTTTTGTTGTTTGCTAGGAGCAAACTCTTTTCGAAAACTCTGTTCATAGTTGCACTTTCCTATTATATCTCTAAATATTGATCTACATTTTCTGACTGACCTTGCCTGATTTATCTTTTATTTACATTCAAACAAACCTTTTTGTATTCTGACTTCCGATCGTGCGAACAGGGCTAATAAGTGTCTACATTTTTACAAGGCTCCTCAGTCAACAGAATATATACCATATAGTTTAGACCGAAAAGTGACTAAACTATTTAAATTTCAACAACTTGACCAATGTTGCTTGCGTAAATTTTTATTAAATGTTATAGCTATTAGAAAGAAATTTATATAATATGATTTATGCTATTTGAACCTTTTTCTGTTACAGGTTTTAGATTGCCATAGGTTTCTTTGGCATTGACAATTTTTAAAGTAGGTCAGATGATCAATTGCAGAATAACAACAAGGTTGGTGTTTCATACTTTTTCATAGCAGTTTTTAAGTGAGCAGCGCAGGCGCCAGCGAGTCAGTTTAATTATTTTTGGCATCAGGCCTGTGTTACACGATCTCACTTACTCGTTAACACGTCAGCACTACGGCTAATCTTTAGCGGAACCTGTCGTCTGCAAAACTTTCTCCTTTTGATGTGAGTAATCTGTCTCAAATTCCTCAGGCCTAGACTTTCATTGAAAGTTGCGAGTTTAAACCGCACTTAATAGAACCCAATATATTCATCGTTTATATCTGCTACACACATTTTCAAGCGTTGAAAAGCCCTTAACTGCACATCTATTTTGAAAACAATGATCCAGATGACTGTGAGACCTGTTCAACTTAGAGTTCAACTGGTTTAAAATTTTAATCAGCTATTAAAGATCAAACATTTTTCTACTCTAGACAAAGCTTGGTCAAACTTGCATTTAAAAAGAAAACGTATACTGGCTACTGAATCTTTTTGCCAAATCTCTCTATCAGATAACCTTATGTTTTCCTAGAGGAAATACGTAAATAAATAAATGCACAGGCAGTCACACTTTTTTCATGATGTTCTTACCATAGCTGCGAGGGACGCAGATCAATTAGTTAATTAGGCTTTTAGCAAGCACTTTCTGTTTCTAAGGCCATAATTAGTATACTAAAATGCAGTTGGTGTAAAAGAATGTGCAAATATTGTATTTGTATAAATTAAAAACAGTTTTACAAGCTGTGCGTTTAAAAAAAGGGAATGACCTTGAATAAAAAATTCATTTTAGGACTACTCGTACCTATAAAAGTGTGCATTACTATTTTATATATATTTTTTTGTTTTAAATGTATTAGATATTAACAGTTACTAATGCTATGTTAGAATCCTCATTAAATGCCTTCAGACAAACAAACAAAGCGAATAAACTTTGTTTATGTACCAACTATGTCAGAATATATGAGTTATGAATTGATACAAATTCTTTTGCATCAGTATTTTTGTCAACTTGCACAGCTTTCCAACATTTTTCATTCGATTTTTACTAATATACATAAAAGTTTAAAAGATAAAGCGTTACACAAATGATGTCATTAGAGATTGCGCCAGCGTATGATTGTTTTGAATTTCACCAATTTTAAATAAATGAAAACCAATTTCTTAGGTTCAATCTTTTTACGCATTTTATAAAAGTGATACAAAAATGTGGACACGTTTAAAACAGGCTCTACACATCATCTGATGCTGTGCACAATGCTGACCACAACGTTAGAATTTATTTCAGACTGCAGTAATTATATAATTACGCATGTTGGCAGCATAATTATGATATCACCTTGCTTTTGTATAAAATTATTATGTCTTTAAAAATGCATAATAAAAATATGTGTATTAACGACACTTTCAAGTACCACATTCGCAAGAAACATTAAAAAGCATTTAGAAACTTTGGCTACATTTAGCTGAATTTCCATTTATTTTCTATCCGGATTAGGAATTTTTAAACAAAACATAATTTCGTAAAAGTTTTGTCAATCCTTAACTGGTTACTTGGTGTACAAAAGCAGCCTATTACAGTTTTAAAAACAGTGTTGCTGTCTGACATGTGAGAGATTTGGATGGCAGGTCAGTGACCAAATCAAAAGGCTGCTATATTCATATCAATGTTAAGAGCATGATTCGTTAGAAACTGTTAAACTATGATGTAATGTACTTCAAAGCTCAGTCTAAACGTGAAAGATTTTCATGTAACCTATAAATTCAATAAGTATTGATGTTCAGGAGAATTGTTAAAAAAGGTACTTCATAATAGATGACTAACATGCCGATGGTATTACAATCTATTAAGGGTGATCCAACGGGACAGCTCAACAATAAGATTTGTTTGAATGCATATCACGGTTTCCTACCCGCTAATTAAATGATTAAAATTTGATCCTTTAGCTTGCAGGATAAGACTCTCTAGACTTAAAATATTAATTTGTTGAAATTGATGTTAATTAAATATTACAGACTAGTTTAAAATAGGAGCAGAAGGGAGTTAGACATGCCAAAGAGACTATGCCAAAGAGACTAGCTGAACGAACAGAAGGTGACCAGAAAGAGAGCGTATAGAATGTGTAAGCTTTGCACTAATGGACAGGTTAGTAAAACTTTAATATATACAGTACTAACCAAGTTTGCCGACAAGCAGACCATGCTTGAAATAATAATAATATACTATACCTACTATAATAGAGTGACGGTTGTGTGACACCTTGCGTTAAGTTTGCATTTTCAAAAGTTGAAGGACATAACTCCCCATGGCCATGCGGAGAATAAGAAATCTGCCAATTCTCATGACATTAATCATAATACATGTGTTACTAGTTTATAAAGTAAGGCAAGACTGGAAAGCATGACTTATTTGCATGTACTGGTGCAATGCTGTCGGTTTGTAAGACCATTTCCATGGCACAAACATAGTAGACTGTATGAGTGTCTCATTTGTAAGCAGTGACACTAAATCATGAAAGAATGAGAAAAACACAGCGGTTTCCATCATAGTATCGCCTTGCCATAGGAGGTCGGTCGCTGTGCTTTGATTGTACGCAAATATTGTACTTAATTTACAGAGAATAGCTAGGAACATACTTCCGAGTAAAACCATGGTTCTACAAATGTGGTATTAACTTTGTTGCCATTTAAAAATTGAATTTCAATAAATTTTGTATGTGGCACTTTATTACAAGTTATGAAATGTACACTATACTGGTAAAATTAACAGTTCAAAAGCAAATTTAATGACGAAGTTTGTTAGTTTGTTAGGATGACTAACACTGATGGTAGTTCAAGCCAACAATGATGATCCAGGGTGACAGTTTAGCAACACATTGCATTACATAATGTAGCTAAGTCTCTCTCTCTCTGCTAGTTTGAGGATACAAATTTGATCTTTTGGTCAAATCGATAAATTGTATGAATTTGATACTATTAAACAGTGACAATGAATGACAAGATAATGAGAGTGACCCAACTGTTTTCATGATGGTATTGCGGTATGTTGCTATGATGTTACAGAATGAAACCTTACAGTAATTAGTTCACGCATAATATCTTTGAGCATCAATCCTATTAAAGACATGACATTAAAAATGTGAAAACCATTTTTTGTTGCCATTTGAAAAACAAGTTTTAATAAAACCTGAAAGTGATATTATATTACAAAATATGAAATGCAAACTATACCAAAAAAACTGCACAATTTGGACTGTCATCCAAGTGTTAGTCAATTGATGATAGACGACTAACATGCTAATGATAGTTTGATCAAATAATGCTGATGAAATGTAGCAGTTGAACGATGATTTCTACTAAAATGAATAGAATGAAATAAAACATGTCACTTGTCACATTGCTGTTGATTTTCTATGTTAACTCTTTCAAGCTTCGGCTTCCATTGAAAAGTATGAGTGAAAATTGCACTCAAAAGGACACAATTTATGCTAATTAATTTACTACAAATGTTGTATCTTTTTGAGCAGAAGCAAACTGAATTTATGGTTTAAACTATGAATTGTTGAAACTTTGATTTTTTAAATAATTGCTTGGCATAAGGTAAGAGGTGGAAATAGAAATAAGTCCAAAGTTAAAGGGAGGTGCAGCAAAGAGATAAAAAAGCCACATGTGGCTTCGGAGCCGCGGGTTGCTGATTCCTGGTCTAATATTTAGTGGTACCAGTCGACTGCAAAATTTTCTCCCTACGATGTAATTAATCTGACTTAAAATTCTTGAGCTTAAGTTTTCAATGAAAGTTTCATGTTTAAACCACACCAAGTGGAACCCAATTTATTCATCGTTTATATTCGTTTCAAACATTGTCAAAGCACACGCATTGTCACTTGAAACATCTAAACATTACTAATTCAAAAATATTTATCCAGATGTCTGTGTGGGGTGTGTCTAGTCAACATTAAAATGCTAACATTTTATTTTTCTCAATAACAAAGTTTTTTTGCAATTGCAAATGCTGTGACCATCAGTCTGTCTGAACTAACCCCAAAGAGTTTTCAGCTTAACTCTTAGCTCTATTTAAAACGTGATCGAGATAATAAAACAAATCTGTTTTATTTGCATTTCTGTGTGCCCTTTATTATCACATCTTAAAATATTGATCTAAATTCTGTCTGAACTAATAAAAAACTTTAAACTCTACTCTCAGCTCAATTTAAAGCATAACATAGATAATGACACAAAGCTGTTTCATTTGCATTTATGTGGGCTTTAATAAATTTAACACAACACAGTTGCATTCGTGATTTGTAACAAACTTCTAAAAAGCATGCGTGCAACATTTTTTGATTCATACATGAGGAGATAACTACTAGTTCTACTTTTTAAATTTTTTTTTAAATTACTACTATTACTTTCAAAACCCTGTTACTGCATTGCATTGTGAATCTGAGATGTACTGCAGTCTGCGATGATCGAACTCCTCATGAAAAGTCGGTATATACATGCAATTTCCCATCACATTTTAAAATATTGATCTAAACTGTCTGGCTGACTTTAAAAAAATTCTATTGATTAAATTTAAACAACTCTTTTTGGACTCCGACTTTTGACCGTGTTAACAGGGAAAATTTGCAGCTATAGTTAGACAAAGCTCATAATTTAAAGTATATAAAATTTGAGCTAGGCCAAAAAAAAAACCTTTTCAAAAACAGCAAAAGTTCGCATTAATCTTGCGCTAAACTCTATAATTAATTATTTAATTGATCAAATAAAAGTCGAAGAATAAATTTGGAAATATGCCATTTTGTACCATAATTTAGTTCAAAGAGTAAGCTGGGCAAAAGGTTTTTGCTATAGTAAAGCTTGAACTAGGTCAGATACGTCTCATTTTAAAAAGGTGTGCTGAATAAACTACAATATGTTAGACGATACATTTTCAAATAAGTCTGCGCAGGAGCATCAAAAAAGGATTAACTGTGCATCTATTTTAAATTTATAATTTTTATACCGTTGACCTTTTTTGTTAATATACATCTTTGAATTAAAGCCATGTATAAACGAAAAAAGGCCAACTATAAATATGCAAAAAGCTGTGTGTTCGTTACCCTGGCACGGCAAATTTGTTTTCTAATGCTTTTGGATTGAGTTCCTACATGCTGATGCACATAGAGCAGAAAATTGCTAAAATAGCTCTTCGCTGTGAAAAACTAATTGTTAGCAAACTATTTTTGACAAAGCAAACCTCACGCAGCCATAGAGTTGCCTCACTCTGTTCATAGTGGTTTTTTCCTATTATATCTTTAAATATTGATATGAAATGTCTGGCCGACCTTACGAGAATTATCCTATAATTACATTTACACAAACCTTGTTGGACTCTTACTTTTGGTTGTGTTAACAGGGCTAATAAGTGTCTACATTTTTACAAGGCTCCTCAGTCAACAGAGTATATACCATATAGTTTAGACCGAAATATGACTAAACTATTTAAATTACAGCAACTTGTCTAATGTTTCTTGTGTTAATTTTGGTTATTTGTTATAGCTATTAGTAATCAATTTATATAACTTGATTTATGCTATTTGAACCTTGTTCTGTGACAGGTTTTAGATTGCCATAAGTTTCTTTGGCATTGGCAATTTTTAAAGTAGGTCAGATGATCAATTGCGGAGTAACAACAAGGTTGGTGTTTCATACTTTTTCATAACAGATTTTAAGTGAGCAGCGCAGGCGCCAGTGAGACAGTTTAATTTGTTCTTGGCCTCTGGCATCAGGACTGTGTTACACATTCTCACTTACTCGTTAATGTGCCAACACTACCTCTTTAGCTGAACCGGTCGTCTGCAAAACTTTCTCTTTTTGATGTGAGTAATCTGTCTCAAATTCTTCAAGCCTAGACTTTCACTGAAAGTTGCGAGTTTAAACCGCACTAAATAGAACCCAATTTATTCATCGTTTATATCTGCTACATACATTGTCAAGCGTTAAAAAGCCCTTAACTGCACATCGATTTTAAAAATAATCATCCAGATGACTGTGTGAGGTTTGTCTAGTCAAAGGAAAATTGCTAACATTTTGTTTTTTACAGCAAAGAACTATTTTGGCAGTTACAAGCGCTATGTGCATCAGCATGTAGAAACTAAATCCAAAAGAATTGAAAAAATTTATTGCGGTGCATGGGTATCGAACACACAGCTTTTTGCATATTTGATGTTTGCCTTTTTTATTAATACAGTGTCTTTATTCCAAGCACCTCATAACGCGGCTTTTGGCCTAACTATATAAATACTGTATTATAGATAATAACCGAAATCTGTTTGCTTCAATTTTTTTGTGCGCCCATAAGAGCTCATCACAACAAAGTAGCATTTAGACAACTTTTTAAAAGCTTTAAAGTTATCTGTCAATATGTTTTTCTCGACAAACAACTATTTTGGCAATTATCAGCGATATGTGCATCAGCATGTAGGAACTAAATCCAGAAGCGTTGGAAAAAGATATGTCGTGCATGGGTATCGAACACACAACTTTTTGCATATTTAATGTTTGCCTTTTTCATTAATACAATGTCTTTATTCCAAGCACATCATAACGCGGCTCTTGGCTTTACTATATAAATACTGTATTATAGATAATAACCGAAATCTGTTTGCTTCAATTTTTTTGTGCGCCTCTAAGCGCTCATCACAACAAAGTAGCATTTAGGCAACTTTTTGAAAGCTTTTAAGTTATCTGTCAATTTGTTTTTCACGGCAAACAACTATTTTGGCAATTATCAGCGCTATGTGCATCAGCATGTAGGAACTAAATCCAGAAGCGTTGGAAAAAGATGTTGCGGTGCATGGGTTTCGAACACATAGCTCTTTACAATCTCACTTACTCATTAATGTGCCAACACTATCGCTAATCTTTAGCGGAACCTGTCGTCTGCAAAATTTTCTCCTTTTGATGTGAGTAATCTGTCTCAAATTCTTCAAGCCTAGACTTTCATTGAAAGTTGCGAGTTTAAAACGCACTGAATAGAACCCAAATTATTCATCGTTTCTATCTGCTACATACATTGTCGGGCTTTGAAAAGCCCTTAACTGCACATTTATTTTAAAAATAATCATCCAGATGACTGTGTGAGGTTTGTCTGGTCAAAGTTAAATTGCTCACCATTTGTTTTTTACAGCAAAGGACTATTTTGGCGCTTACAAGGGCTATGTGCATCAGCATGTAGGAACTAAATCAAAAAGAGTTGAAAAAAAATATTGCCGTGCATGGATATCGAACACACAGCTTTTTTCATATTTAATGTTGACCTTTTTTGTTAAGAGTACAGAGTACAAAAAGGTTTTTTTCTCAGATCCGTTGAACCCAATTTGTTCATCGAATATATCCGCTAAACATATGGTCAAGCTTTGAAAAGCCATTAACTGTACATCTATTTTAAAAATAATCATTCAATTGACCGTATGAAGTTTGTTTTGTCAAAATTAAATTGCTAACAAAGTGTTTTTCACGGCGAACAACTATTTTGGCAAATATCAGCGCTATGTGCATCAGCATGTAGGAACTAAATTCAGACGCATTGGAATAAGATATTGCGGTGCATAGGTATCGAACACCCAGCTTTTCGCATATTTAATGTTTGCCTTTTTCATTAATACCATGTCTTTATTCCAAGCACATCATAACGCGGCTCTTGGCTTTACTATATAATTACTGTATTATAGATAATAACCGAAAGCCGTTTGCTTCAATTTTTTTGTGCGCTTTTAAGCGCTCATCACAACAAAGTAGCATTTAGGCAACTTTTTGAATGCTTTTCAAGTTATCTGTCAATTGGTTCTTCACGGCAAACAACTGTTTTGGCAATTATCAGCGCTATGTGCATCAGCATGTAGAAACTATATCCAGAAGCGTTGGAAAAAGATGTTGCGGTGCATGGGTATCGAACACATAGCTTTTTGCATTTTTAATGTTTGCCTTTTTCATGAATACAATGTATTTATTCTAAGCAAACCATGATGCGACTCTAGGTTCCACTATAAAAATACAGTATCACAGAAAATAACAGAAAAGTGTTCGCTTCAAACTTCTTGTGCCACTTTAGGAGCTCATCACAATGATGTAGCGTTTATGCAAAAAGTTTGAAAGCTTTTAAAGTTACCACAAATGTTTTAAAAACTTGGTTACTGTAGCGATTTGTAAATCCGAGACGTCTTGTTGTTTGCTAGGAGCAAACTCTTTTCGAAAACTCTGTTCATAGTTGCACTTTCCTATTATATCTCTAAATATTGATCTACATTTTCTGACTGACCTTTCAAGAATTATCTTTTAATTACATTCAAACAAACCTTTTTGTATTCTTACTTCCGATCGTGTGAACAGGGCTAATAAGTGTCTACATTTTACAAGGCTCCTCAGTCAACAGAGTATATACTATATAGTTTAGACTGAAAAGTGACTAAACTATTTTAATTTCAGCAACTTGTCCACTGTTTCTTGGGTTAATTTTTATTAAATGTTATAGCTATTAGTAATCAATTTATATAACTTGATTCATGCTATTTGAACCTTGTTCTGTGACAGGTTTTAGATTGCCATAAGCTTCTTTGGCATTGGCAATTTTTAAAGTAGGTCGGATGATCAAATGCAGAATAACAAGGTTGGTGTTTCATACTTTTTCATAACAGTTTTTAAGTGAGCAGCGCAGGCGCCAGCGAGTCAGTTTAATAATTTTTGGCATCGGGCCTGTGTTACACAATCTCACTTACTCGGGTAATGTGCCAACACTACCGCTAATCTTTAGCGGAACCAGTCGTCTGCAAAACTTTCTCCTTTTGATGTGAGTAATCTGTCTCAAATTCCTCAAGCCTAGACTTTCATTGAAAGTTGCGAGTTTAAACCGCACTGAATAGAACCCAATTTATTCATCGTTTATATCTGCTACACAGATTGTCAAGCGTTGAAAAGCCCTTAACTGCACATCTATTTAGAAAATAATCATCCAGATGACTGTGTGAGGTTTGTCTGGTCAAAGTTAAATGGCAGATAATTCGATTTTTACAGCAAATACCTATTTTGACAGTTACAAGCGCTATGTGCATCAGCATGTAGAAACTAAATCCAAAAGAGTTGAAAAAAAAGATTGCCGTCCATGGAAATCGAACACACAGCTTTTCCCATATTTACTGTTGACCTATTTTGTTAAAAGTACAGAGTACGAAAATGTTTTTTTCACAGATTCGTAGAACCCAATTTGTTCATCGATTATATCCGCTAAACATATTGTCAAGCTTTGAAAATCCATTAGCTGTACATCTATTTTAAAAATAATCATTCAATTGACCGTATGAAGTTTGTTTTGTCAAAATTAACATGCTAACAATTTGTTTTTCACGGCAAACAACTATTTTGGCAGTTACAAGCGCTATGTGCATCAGCATGTAGAAACTAAATCCAAAAGAGTTGAAAAAAAATATTGCCATGCATGTATATCGAACACCCAGCTTTTTGCATATTTAATGTTTCCCTTTTTCATTAATACAATGTCTTTATTCCGCGCACATCATAACGCGGCTCTTGGCTTTACTATATAAATACTGTATTATAGATAATAACCGAAATCTGTTTGCTCCAATTTTTTGTGCGCCCATTAGAGCTCATCACAACAAAGTAGCATTTAGGCAACTTGTTAAAAGCTTCTAGAGTTATTTGTCAATTTGTTTTTCACGGCAAACAACTATTTTGGCAATTATTGGCGCTATGTGCATCAGCATGTAGGAACTAAATCCAAAAGCGTTGGAAAAAGAGAATGCGGTGCATGGGTATCGAACACCCAGCCTTTTGCATATTTAATGTTTGCCTTTTTCATTAATGCAATGTCTTTATTCCAAGCACATCATAACGCGACTCTTGGCTTTACTATATAAATACTGTATTATAGATTATAACCGAAATCTGTTTGCTTCAATTTTTTTGTGCGCCTTTAAGCGCTCATCACAACAAAGTAGCATTTGGGCAACTTTTTGAAAGCTTTTAGGTTATCTGTCAATTTGTTCTTCACGGCAAACAACTATATCGGCAATTATCAGCGCTATGTGCATCAGCATGTAGAAACTAAATCCAAAGGCGTTGGAAAAAGTTAATGCGGTGCATGGGTATCGAACACTCAGTATTTTGCATATTTAATCTTTGCCTTTTTCATTAATACAGTGTCTTTATTCCAAGCACAACATAACGCGGCTCTTGGCTTTACTATATAAATACTGTACTATAGATAATAACCGAAATCTGTTTGGTTCAATTTTTTTGTGCACTTTTAAGCGCTCATCACAACAAAGTAGCATTTGGGCAACTTTTTGAAAGCTTTTAAGTTATCTGTCAATTCGTTTTTTACGGCAAACAACTATTTTGGCAATTATCAGCGCTATGCGCATCAGCATGTAGGAACTAAATCCAAAAGCGTTGGAAAAAGAGAATGCGGTGCATGGGTATCGAACACCCAGCTTTTTGCATATTTAATGTTTGCCTTTTTCATTAATGCAATGTCTTTATTCCAAGCGCATCATAACGCGACTCTTGGCTTTACTATATAAATACTGTATTATAGATAATAACCAAAATTGTTTGCTTCAATTTTTTTGTGCGCCTTTAAGCGCTCATCACAACAAAGTAGCATTTGGACAACTTTTTGAAAGCTTTTAAGTGATCTGTCAATTTGTTCTTCACGGCAAACAACTATTTTGGCAATTATCAGCGCTATGTGCGTCAGTGTGTAATAACTAAATCCAAAAGCGTTGGAAAAAGATATTGCGGTTCATGGGTTTCGAACACATAGCTTTTTACAATCTCACTTACTCATTAATGTGCCAACACTACCGCTAATCTTTAGCGGAACCAGTCGTCTGCAAAATTTTCTCTTTTTGATGTGAGTAATCTGTCTGAAATTCCTCAAGCCTAGACTTTCATTTAAAGTGGCGAGTTTAAAACGCACTGAATAGAACCCAAATTATTCATCGTTTCTATCCGCTACATACATTGTCGGGCTTTGAAAAGCCCTTAACTGCACATTTATTTTAAAAATAATCATCCAGATGACTGTGTGAGGTTTGTGTGGTCAAAGTTAAATTGTTCACAATTTGTTTTTTACAGCAAAGGACTATTTTGGTGGTTACAAGCGCTTTGTGCATCAGCATGTAGGAACTAAATCAAAAAGAGTTGAAAAAAAATATTGCCGTGCATGGGTATTGAGCACACAGCTTTTCCCATATTTACTTTTGGCCTTTTTTGTTAAAAGTACGGAGTACAATAAGGTTTTTTCACAGATTCGTAGAACCCAATTTGTTCATCGATTATATCCGCTAAACATATTGTCGAGCTTTGAAAAGCCATAAACTGTACATCTATTTTAAAAATAATCATTCGATTGACCGTATGAAGTTTGTTTTGTCAAAATTAAATTGCTAACAAATTGCTTTTCACGGCAAACAACTATTTTGGCAAATATCAGCGCTATTTGCATCAGCATGTAGGAACTAAATTCAGACACATTGGAATAAGATATCGCGGTGCATGGGTGTCGAACACCCAGCTTTTCGCATATTTAATGTTTGCCTTTTTCATTAATACAAGTCTTTAGTCCAAGCACATCATAACGCGGCTCTTGGCTTTACTATATAAATACTGTATTATAGATAATAACCGAGATCTGTTTGCTCCAATTTGTTGCGCGCCCATAAGAGCTCGTCACAACAAAGTAGCATTTGGGCAACTTTTTGAAAGCTTTTAAAATATCTGTCAATTTTTTTTCACGGCAAACAACTCTTTTGGCAATTGTCAGCGCCATGTGCATCAGCATGTAGGAACTAAATCCAAAAGCGTTGGAAAAAAATATTGCGGTGCATGGGTTTCGAACACATAGCTCGATCTTTACAATCTCACTTCCTCATTAATGTGCCAACACTACCGCTAATCTTTAGCGGAACCAGTCGTCTGCAAAATTTTCTCCTTTTGATGTGAGTAATCTGTCTGAAATTCCTCAAGCCTAGACTTTCATTGAAAGTTGCGAGTTTAAAACGCACTGAATAGAACCCAAATTATTCATCGTTTCTATCTGCTACATACATTGTCGGGCTTTGAAAAGCCCTTAACTGCACATTTATTTTAAAAATAGTCATCCAGATGACTGTGTGATGTTTGTCTGGTCAAAGTTAAATTGCTCACCATTTGTTTTTTACAGCAAAGGACTATTTTGGCGGTTACAAGGGCTATGTGCATCAGCATGTAGGAACTAAATCAAAAAGAGTTGAAAAAAAATATTGCCGTGCATGGATATCGAACACACAGCTTTTTCCATATTTACTGTTGGCCTTTTTTGTTAAGAGTACAGAGTACAAAAAGGTTTTTTTCTCAGATCCGTTGAGCCCAATTTGTTCAGCGATTATATCCGCTAAACATATGGTCAAGCTTTGAAAAGCCATTAACTGTACATCTATTTTAAAAATAATCATTCAATTGACCGTATGAAGTTTGTTTTGTCAAAATTAAATTGCTAACAAATTGTTTGTCACGGCGAACAACTATTTTGGCAAATATCAGCGCTATGTGCATCAGCATGTAGGAACTAAATTCAGACGCATTGGAATAAGATATTGCGGTGCATGGGTATCGAACACCCAGCTTTTCGCATATTTAATGTTTGCATTTTTCATTAATACAATGTCTTTATTCCAAGCACATCATAACGCGGCTCTTGGCTTTACTATATAAATACTGTATTATAGATAATAACCGAAAGCCGTTTGCTTCAATTTTTTTGTGCGCCTTCAAGCGCTCATCACAACAAAGTAGCATTTAGGCAACTTTTTGAATGCTTTCCAAATTATCTGTCAATTTGTTTTTCACGGCAAACAACTGTTTTGGCAATTATCAGCGCTTTGTGCATCAGCATGTAGAAACTAAATCCAGAAGCGTTGGAAAAAGATGTTGCGGTGCATGGGTATTGAACACATAGCTTTTTGCATTTTTAATGTTTGCCTTTTTCATTAATACAATGTATTTATTCCAAGCACACCAAGAAGAGACTCTTGGTTCCACTATAAATAACGGTATCACAGAAAATAACAGAAAACTGTTCGCTTCAAACTTCTTGTGCCACTTTAAGAGTTCATCACAATGAAGTAGCGTTTATGCAAAAAGTTTGAAAGCTTTTAAAGTTACCACAAATCTTTTAAAAACTTGGTTGCTGTAGCGATTTGTGAATCCGAGACGACTTGTTGTTTGCTAGGAGCAAACTCTTTTCGAAAACTCTGTTCATAGTTGCACTTTCCTATTATATCTCTAAATATTGATCTACATTTTCTGACTGACCTTTCAAGAATTATCTTTTAATTACATTCAAACAAACCTTGTTGTATTCTGACTTCCGATCGTGTGAACAGGGCTAATAAGAGTCTACATTTTACAAGGCTCCTCAGTCAACAGAGTATATACTATATAGTTTAGACTGAAAAGTGACTAAACTATTTAAATTACAGAATCTTGTCCAATGTTTCTTGGGTTAATTTTTATTAAATGTTATAGCTATTAGTAATCAATTTATATAACTTGATTCATGCTATTTGAACCTTGTTCTGTGACAGGTTTTAGATTGCCATAAGCTTCTTTGGCATTGGCAATTTTTAAAGTAGGTCGGATGATCAAATGCAGAATAACAAGGTTGGTGTTTCATACTTTTTCATAACAGTTTTTAAGTGAGCAGCGCAGGCGCCAGTGAGTCAGTTTAATAAGTTTTGGCATCGGGCATGTGTTACACAATCTCACTTACTCGGGTAATGTGCCAACACTACCGCTAATCTTTAGCGGAACCAGTCGTCTGCAAAACTTTCTCCTTTTGATGTGAGTAATCTGTCTCAAATTCCTCAGGCCTAGACTTTCGTTGAAAGTTGCGAGTTTAAACCGCACTGAATAGAACCCAATTTATTCATCGTTTATATCTGCTACACAGATTGTCAAGCGTTGAAAAGCCCTTAACTGCACATCTATTTTGAAAATAATCATCTAGATGACTGTGTGAGGTTTGTCTGGTCAAAGTTAAATTGCTGATAATTCGATTTTAACAGCAAATGACTATTTTGGCAGTTACAAACGCTATGTGCATCAGCATGTAGGAACTAAATCATATAGAGTTGGAAAAAGAGAATGCGGTGCATGGGTATCGAACACCCAGCTTTTTGCATATTTAATGTTTGCCTTTTTCATTAATGCAATGTCTTTATACCAAGCACATCATAACGCGACTCTTGGCTTTACTATATAAATACTGTGTAATAGATAATAACCGAAATCTGTTTGCTTCAATTTTTTTGTGCGCCTTTAAGCGCTCATCACAACAAAGTAGCATTTGGGCAACTTTTTGAAAGCTTTCATGTTATCTGTCAATTTGTTTTTCACGGCAAACAACTATTTTGGCAATTATCAGCGCTATGCGCATCAGCATGTAGGAACTAAATCCAAAAGCGTTGGAAAAAGATATTGCGGTGCATGGGTTTCAAACACATAGCTCTTTACAATCTCACTTACTCATTAATGTGCCAACACTACCGCTAATCTTTAGCGGAACCAGTCGTCTGCAAAATTTTCTCCTTTTGATGTGAGTAATCTGTCTCAAATTCCTCAAGCCTAGACTTTCATTGAAAGTTGCGAGTTTAAAACGCACTGAATAGAACCCAAATTATTCATCGTTTCTATCCGCTACATACATTGTCGGGCTTTGAAAAGCCCTTAACTGCACATTTATTTTAAAAATAATCATCCAGATGACTGTGTGAGGTTTGTGTGGTCAAAGTTAAATTGCTCACAATTTGTTTTTTACAGCAAAGGACTATTTTGGTGGTTACAAGCGCTTTGTGCATCAGCATGTAGGAACTAAATCAAAAAGAGTTGAAAAAAAATATTGCCGTGCATGGGTATTGAGCACACAGCTTTTCCCATATTTACTTTTGGCCTTTTTTGTTAAAAGTACGGAGTACAATAAGGTTTTTTCACAGACTCGTAGAACCCAATTTGTTCATCGATTATATCCGCTAAACATATTGTCGAGCTTTGAAAAGCCATAAACTGTACATCTATTTCAAAAATAATCATTCGATTGACCGTATGAAGTTTGTTTCGTCAAAATTAAATTGCTAACAATTTGTTTTTCACGGCAAACAACTATTTTTGCATTTATCAGCGCTATGTGCATCAGCATGTAGGAACTAAAATCAGAAGCGTTGGAAAAAGATATGTCGTGCATGGGTATCGAACACACAACTTTTTGCATATTTAATGTTTGCCTTTTTCATTAATACAATGTTTTTATTCCAAGCACATCATAATGCGGCTCTTGGCTTTACTATATAAATACTGTATTATAGATAATAACCGAGATCTGTTTGCTCCAATTTGTTGCGCGCCCGTAAGAGCTCATCACAACAAAGCAGCATTTGGGCAACTTTTTGAAAGCTTTTAAAATATCTGTCAATTTGTTTTTCACGGCAAACAACTATTTTGGCAATTGTCAGCGCCATGTGCATCAGCATTTAGGAACTTAATCCAAAAGCGTTGGAAAAAGATATTGCGGTTCATGGGTTTAGAACACATAGCTTTATACAATCTCACTCACTCATTAATGTGCCAACACTACCGCTAATCTTTAGCGGAACCAGTCGTCTGGAAAATTTTCTCCTTTTGATGTAAGTAATCTGTCTGAAATTCCTCAAGCCTATACTTTCATTGAAAGTTGCGAGTTTAAAACGCACTGAATAGAACCCAAATTATTCATCGTTTCTATATCTGCTACATACATTGTCGGGCTTTGAAAAGCCCTTAACTGCACATTTATTTAAAAAATAATGATCAAGATGACTGTGTGAGGTTTGTCTGGTCAAAGTTAAGTTGCTCACCATTTGTTTTTTACAGCAAAGGACTATTTTGGCGGTTACAAGGGCTATCTGCATCAGCATGTAGGAACTAAATCAAAAAGAGTTGAAAAAAAATATTGCCGTGCATGGATATCGAACACACAGCTTTTTCCATATTTACTGTTGGCCTTTTTTGTTAAGAGGACAGAGTACAAAAAGGTTTTTTTCTCAGATCCGTTGAACCCAATTTGTTTATCGATTATATCCGCTAAACATATGGTCAAGCTTTGAAAAGCCATTAACTGTACATCTATTTTAAAAATAATCATTCAATTGACCGTATGAAGTTTGTTTTGCCAAAATTAAATTGCTAACAAATTGTTTGTCACGGCGAACAACTATTTTGGCAAATATCAGCGCTATGTGCATCAGCATGTAGGAACTAAATTCAGACGCATTGGAATAAGATATTGCGGTGCATAGGTATCGAACACCCAGCTTTTCGCATATTTAATGTTTGCCTTTTTCATTAATACAATGTCTTTATTCCAAGCACATCATAACGCGGCTCTTGGCTTTACTATATAAATACTGTATTATAGATAATAACCGAAAGCCGTTTGCTTCAATTTTTTTGTGCGCCTTCAAGCGCTCATCACAACAAAGTAGCATTTAGGCAACTTTTTGAATGCTTTTCAAATTATCTGTCAATTTGTTTTTCACGGCAAACAACTGTTTTGGCAATTATCAGCGCTTTGTGCATCAGCATGTAGAAACTAAATCCAGAAGCGTTGGAAAAAGATGTTGCGGTGCATGGGTATCGAACACATAGCTTTTTGCATTTTTAATGTTTGCCTTTTTCATTAATACAATGTAATTATTCCAAGCACACCATGAAGAGACTCTTGGTTCCACTATAAATAACGGTATCACAGAAAATAACAGAAAACTGTTCGCTTCAAACTTCTTGTGCCACTTTAAGAGTTCATCACAATGAAGTAGCGTTTATGCAAAAAGTTTGAAAGCTTTTAAAGTTACCACAAATCTTTTAAAAACTTGGTTGCTGTAGCGATTTGTGAATCCGAGACGACTTGTTGTTTGCTAGGAGCAAACTCTTTTCGAAAACTCTGTTCATAGTTGCACTTTCCTATTATATCTCAAAATATTGATCTACATTTTCTGACTGACCTTTCAAGAATTATCTTTTAATTACATTCAAACAAACCTTTTTGGAATCTGACTTCCGATCGTGTGAACAGGGCTAATAAGTGTCTACATTTTACAAGGCTCCTCAGTCAACAGAATATATACCATATAGTTTAGACTGAAAAGGGACTAAACTATTTTAATTTCAGAAACTTGTCCAATGTTTCTTGGGTTAATTTTTATTAAATGTTATAGCTATTAGTAATCAGTTTATATAACTTGATTCATGCTATTTGAACCTTGTTCTGTGACAGGTTTTAGATTGCCATAAGCTTCTTTGGCATTGGCAATTTTTAAAGTAGGTCGGATGATCAAATGCAGAATAACAAGGTTGGTGTTTCATACTTTTTCATAACAGTTTTTAAGTGAGCAGCGCAGGCGCCAGCGAGTCAGTTTAATAAGTTTTGGCATCAGGCATGTGTTACACAATCTCACTTACTCGGGTAATGTGCCAACACTACCGCTAATCTTTAGCGGAACCAGTCGTCTGCAAAACTTTCTCCTTTTGATGTGAGTAATCTGTCTCAAATTCCTCAAGCCTAGACTTTCATTGAAAGTTGCGGGTTTAAACCGCACTGAATAGAACCCAATTTATTCATCGTTTATATCTGCTACACAGATTGTCAATCGTTGAAAAGCCCTTAACTGCACATCTATTTAGAAAATAATCATCTAGATGACTGTGTGGGGTTTGTCTGGTCAAAGTTAAATTGCTGATAATTCGATTTTAACAGCAAATAACTATTTTGGCAGTTACAAACGCTATGTGCATCAGCATGTAGGAACTAAATCATATAGAGTTGGAAAAAGAGAATGCGGTGCATGGGTATCGAACACCCAGCTTTTTGCATATTTAATGTTTGCCTTTTTCATTAATGCAATGTCTTTATACCAAGCACATCATAACGCGACTCTTGGCTTTACTATATAAATACTGTATAATAGATAATAACCGAAATCTGTTTGCTTCAATTTTTTTGTGCGCCTCTAAGCGCTCATCACAACAAAGTAGCATTTGGGCAACTTTTTGAAAGCTTTTATGTTATCTGTCAATTTGTTTTCAAGGCAAACAACTATTTTGGCAATTATCAGCGCTATCTGCATCAGCATGTAGGAACTAAATCCAAAAGCGTTGGAAAAAGGGATGGCGGTGCATGGGTATCGAACACCCAGCTTTTTGCATATTTAATGTTTGCCTTTTTCATTAATGCAATGTCTTTATACCAAGCACATCAAAACGCGACTTTTGGCTTTACTATATAAATACTGTATAATAGATAATAACCGAAATCTGTTTGCTTCAATTTTTTTGTGCGCCTCTAAGCGCTCATCACAACAAAGTAGCATTTGGGCAACTTTTTGAAAGCTTTTATGTTATCTGTCCATTTGTTTTTCACGGCAAACAACTATTTTGGTTATTATCAGCGCTATGCGCATCAGCATGTAGGAACTAAATCCAAAAGCGTTGGAAAAAGATATTGCGGTGCAAGGGTTTCGAACACATAGCTCTTTACAATCTCACTTACTCATTAATCTGCCAACACTACCGCTAATCTTTAGCGGAACCAGTCGTCTGCTAAATTTTCTCCTTTTGATGTGAGTAATCTGTCTCAAATTCCTCAAGCCTAGACTTTCATTGAAAGTTGCGAGTTTAAAACGCACTGAATAGAACCCAAATTATTCATCGTTTCTATCCGCTACATACATTGTCGGGCTTTGAAAAGCCCTTAACTGCACATTTATTTTAAAAATAATCATCCAGATGACTGTGTGAGGTTTGTGTGGTCAATGTTAAATTGCTCACAATTTGTTTTTACAGCAAAGGACTATGTTGGTGGTTACGAGCCCTTTGTGCATCAGCATGTAGGAACTAAATCAAAAAGAGTTGAAAAAAAATATTGCCGTGCATGGGTATTGAGCACACAGCTTTTGTGAATATTATTTATTGAGGTTTTCATGAGAAAATACTGTTCTGTTGACCTCATAATTAAAAATTAAAGCTAATATAATGTGGTATAATATGATAATTGAGAATAAAATTGATAGTGGCTACAATAATATGATTTCTATAAGAGGATAATAAGATCGTTTTCCCATATTTACTTTTGGCCTTTTTTGTTAAAAGTACGGAGTACAATAAGGTTTTTTCACAGACTCGTAGAACCCAATTTGTTCATCGATTAGATCCGCTAAACATATTGTCGAGCTTTGAAAAGCCATAAACTGTACATTTATTTCAAAAATAATCATTCGATTGACCGTATGAAGTTTGTTTCGTCAAAATTAAATTGCTAACAATTTGTTTTTCACGGCAAACAACTATTTTTGCATTTATCAGCGCTATGTGCATCAGCATGTAGGAACTAAAATCAGAAGCGTTGGAAAAAGATATGTCGTGCATGGGTATCGAACACACAACTTTTTGCATATTTAATGTTTGCCTTTTTCATTAATACAATGTTTTTATTCCAAGCACATCATAACGCGGCTCTTGGCTTTACTATATAAATACTGTATTATAGATAATAACCGAGATCTGTTTGCTCCAATTTGTTGCGCGCCCATAAGAGCTCATCACAACAAAGCAGCATTTGGGCAACTTTTTGAAAGCTTTTAAAATATCTGTCAATTTGTTTTTCACGGCAAACAACTATTTTGGCAATTGTCAGCGCCATGTGCATCAGCATGTAGGAACTTAATCCAAAAGCGTTTGAAAAAGATATTGCGGTTCATGGGTTTCGAACACATAGCTTTATACAATCTCACTCACTCATTAATGTGCCAACACTACCGCTAATCTTTAGCGGAACCAGTCGTCTGGAAAATTTTCTCCTTTTGATGTAAGTGATCTGTCTGAAATTCCTCAAGCCTAGACTTTCATTGAAAGTTGCGAGTTTAAAACGCACTGAATAGAACCCAAATTATTCATCGTTTCTATCTGCTACATACATTGTCGGGCTTTGAAAAGCCCTTAACTCCACATTTATTTAAAAAATAATGATCAAGATGACTGTGTGAGGTTTGTCTGGTCAAAGTTAAATTGCTGATAATTCGATTTTTACAGCAAATAACTATTTTTGCAGTTACAAACGCTATGTGCATCAACATGAAGAAACTAAATCCAAAAGAGTTGAAAAAAAATATTGCCGTGCATGGATATCGAACACACAGCTTTTTCCATATTTACTATTGGCCTTTTTTGTTGAGAGTACAGAGTACAAAAAGGTTTTTATGTGCATCAGCATGTAGGAACTAAAATCAGAAGCGTTGGAAAAAGATATGTCGTGCATGGGTATCGAACACACAACTTTTTGCATATTTAATGTTTGCCTTTTTCATTAATACAATGTCTTTATTCCAAGCACATCATAACGCGGCTCTTGGCTTTACTATATAAATACTGTATTATAGATAATATCCGAAATCTGTTTGTTTCAATTTTTTTGTGTGCCTCTAAGCGCTCATCACAACAAAGTAGCATTTGGGCAACTTTTTGAAAGCTTTTAAGTTATTTGTTAAATTGTTTTTCACGGCAAACAACTATTTTGGCAATTATCAGCGCTATGTGCATCAGCATGTAGGAACTAAACCCAAAAGCGTTGGAAAAAGATATTGCGGTGCATGGGTTTCGAACACATAGCTCTTTACAACCTCACTTACTCATTAATGTGCCAACACTACCGCTTATCTTTAGCAGAACCAGTCGTCTGCAAAATTTTCTCCTTTTGATGTGAGTAATCTGTCTGAAATTCCTCAAGCCTAGACTTTCATTGAAAGTTGCGAGTTTAAAACGCACTGAATAGAACCCAAATTATTCATCGTTTCTATCTGCTACATACATTGTCGGGCTTTGAAAAGCTCTTAACTGCACATTTATTTTAAAAATAGTCATCCAGATGACTGTGTGAGGTTTGTCTGGTCAAAGTTAAGTTGCTCACCATTTGTTTTTTACAGCAAAGGACTATTTTGGCGGTTACAAGGGCTATGTGCATCAGCATGTAGGAACTAAATCAAAAAGGGTTAAAAAAAATATTGCCGCGCATGGGTATTGAGCACACAGCTTTTCCCATATTTACTGTTGGCCTTTTTTGTTAAAAGTACGGAGTACAATAAGGTTTTTTCACAGACTCGTAGAACCCTATTTGTTCATCGATTATATCCGCTAAACATATTGTCGAGCTTTGAAAAGCCATTAACTGTACATTTATTTCAAAAATAATCATTCGATTGACCGTATGAAGTTTGTTTCGTCAAAATTAAATTGCTAACAATTTGTTTTTCACGGCAAACAACTATTTTGGCATTTATCAGCGCTATGTGCATCAGCATGTAGGAACTAAAATCAGAAGCATTGGAAAAAGATATGCCGTGCATGGTTATCGAACACACAACTTTTTGCATATTTAATGTTTGCCTTTTTCATTATTACAATGTCTTTATTCCAAGCACATCATAACGCGGCTCTTGGCTTTACCATATAAATACTGTATTATAGATAATAACCGAAATCTGTTTGCTTCAATTTTTTTGTGCGCCTTTAAGCGCTCATCACAACAAAGTAGCATTTGGACAACTTTTTGAAAGCTTTTAAGTGATCTGTCAATTTGTTCTTCACGGCAAACAACTATTTTGGCAATTATCAGCGCTATGTGCATCAGCATGTAGGAACTAAATCCAAAAGCGTTGGAAAAAGATATTGCGGTTCATGGGTTTCGAACACATAGCTTTTTAAAATCTCACTTACTCATTAATGTGCCAACACTACCGCTAATCTTTAGCGGAACCAGTCGTCTGCAAAATTTTGTCTTTTTGATGTGAGTAATATGTCTGAAATTCCTCAAGCCTAGACTTTCATTGAAAGTTGCGAGTTTAAAACGCACTGAATAGAACCCAAATTATTCATCGTTTCTATCTGCTACATACATTGTCGGGCTTTGAAAAGCTCTTAACTGCACATTTATTTTAAAAATAGTCATCCAGATGACTGTGTGAGGTTTGTCTGGTCAAAGTTAAGTTGCTCACCATTTGTTTTTTACAGCAAAGGACTATTTTGGCGGTTACAAGGGCTATGTGCATCAGCATGTAGGAACTAAATCAAAAAGGGTTAAAAAAAATATTGCCGCGCATGGGTATTGAGCACACAGCTTTTCCCATATTTACTGTTGGCCTTTTTTGTTAAAAGTACGGAGTACAATAAGGTTTTTTCACAGACTCGTAGAACCCTATTTGTTCATCGATTATATCCGCTAAACATATTGTCGAGCTTTGAAAAGCCATTAACTGTACATTTATTTCAAAAATAATCATTCGATTGACCGTATGAAGTTTGTTTCGTCAAAATTAAATTGCTAACAATTTGTTTTTCACGGCAAACAACTATTTTGGCATTTATCAGCGCTATGTGCATCAGCATGTAGGAACTAAAATCAGAAGCATTGGAAAAAGATATGCCGTGCATGGTTATCGAACACACAACTTTTTGCATATTTAATGTTTGCCTTTTTCATTATTACAATGTCTTTATTCCAAGCACATCATAACGCGGCTCTTGGCTTTACCATATAAATACTGTATTATAGATAATAACCGAAATCTGTTTGCTTCAATTTTTTTGTGCGCCTTTAAGCGCTCATCACAACAAAGTAGCATTTGGACAACTTTTTGAAAGCTTTTAAGTGATCTGTCAATTTGTTCTTCACGGCAAACAACTATTTTGGCAATTATCAGCGCTATGTGCATCAGCATGTAGGAACTAAATCCAAAAGCGTTGGAAAAAGATATTGCGGTTCATGGGTTTCGAACACATAGCTTTTTACAATCTCACTTACTCATTAATGTGCCAACACTACCGCTAATCTTTAGCGGAACCAGTCGTCTGCAAAATTTTGTCTTTTTGATGTGAGTAATATGTCTGAAATTCCTCAAGCCTAGACTTTCATTTAAAGTTGCGAGTTTAAAACGCACTGAATAGAACACAAATTATTCATCGTTTCTATCTGCTACATACATTGTCGGCTTTGAAAAGCCTTTAACTGCACATTTATTTTAAAAATAATCATCCAGATGACTGTGAGAGGTTTGTCTGGTCAAAGTTAAATTGCTCACCATTTGTTTTTTACAGCAAAGGACTATTTTGGCGGTTACAAGCGCTATGTGCATCAGCATGTAGGAACTAAATCAAAAAGGGTTAAAAAAAATATTGCCGTGCATGGGTATCGAGCACACAGCTTTTCCCATATGTACTGTTGGCCTTTTTTGTTAAAAGTACGGAGTACAATAAGGTTTTTATGTGCATCAGCATGTAGGAACTAAAATCAGAAGCGTTGGAAAAAGATATGTCGTGCATGGGTATCAAACACACAACTTTTTGCATATTTAATTTTTGCCTTTTTCATTAATACAATGTCTTTATTCCAAACACATCATAACGCGGCTCTTGGCTTTACTATATAAATACTGTATAATAGATAATAACCGAATTCTGTTTGCTTCAATTTTTTTGTGTGCCTCTAAGCGCTCATCACAACAAAGTAGCATTTTGGCAACTTTTTGAAAGCTTTTATGTTATCTGTCAATTTGTTTTCGAGGCAAACAACTATTTTGGCAATTATCAGCGCTATGTGCATCAGCATGTAGGAACTAAATCCAAAAGCGTTGGAAAAAGGGAATGCGGTGCATGGGTATCGAACACCCAGCTTTTTGCATATTTAATGTTTGCATTTTTCATTAATGCAATGTCTTTATACCAAGCACATCATAACGCGACTCTTGGCTTTACTATATAAATACTGTATAATAGATAATAACCGAAATCTGTTTGCTTCAATTTTTTTGTGCGCCTCTAAGCGCTAATCACAACAAAGTAGCATTTGGGCAACTTTTTGAAAGCTTTTATGTTATCTGTCAATTTGTTTTTCACGGCAAACAACTATTTTGGCAATTATCAGCGCTATGTGCATCAGCATGTAGGAACTAAATCCAAAAGCGTTGGAAAAAGACATTGCGGTGCATGGGTTTCGAACACATAGCTCTTTACAATCTCACTTACTCATTAATGTGCCAACACTACCGCTAATCTTTAGCGGAACCAGTCGTCTGCAAAATTTTCTCCTTTTGATGTGAGTAATCTGTCTCAAATTCTTCAAGCCTAGACTTTCATTGAAAGTTGCGAGTTTAAAACGCACTGAATAGAACACAAATTATTCATCGTTTCTATCTGCTACATACATTGTCGGCTTTGAAAAGCCTTTAACTGCACATTTATTTTAAAAATAATCATCCAGATGACTGTGAGAGGTTTGTCTGGTCAAAGTTAAATTGCTCACCATTTGTTTTTTACAGCAAAGGACTATTTTGGCGGTTACAAGCGCTATGTGCATCAGCATGTAGGAACTAAATCAAAAAGGGTTAAAAAAAATATTGCCGTGCATGGGTATCGAGCACACAGCTTTTCCCATATGTACTGTTGGCCTTTTTTGTTAAAAGTACGGAGTACAATAAGGTTTTTATGTGCATCAGCATGTAGGAACTAAAATCAGAAGCGTTGGAAAAAGATATGTCGTGCATGGGTATCAAACACACAACTTTTTGCATATTTAATTTTTGCCTTTTTCATTAATACAATGTCTTTATTCCAAACACATCATAACGCGGCTCTTGGCTTTACTATATAAATACTGTATAATAGATAATAACCGAATTCTGTTTGCTTCAATTTTTTTGTGTGCCTCTAAGCGCTCATCACAACAAAGTAGCATTTTGGCAACTTTTTGAAAGCTTTTATGTTATCTGTCAATTTGTTTTCGAGGCAAACAACTATTTTGGCAATTATCAGCGCTATGTGCATCAGCATGTAGGAACTAAATCCAAAAGCGTTGGAAAAAGGGAATGCGGTGCATGGGTATCGAACACCCAGCTTTTTGCATATTTAATGTTTGCATTTTTCATTAATGCAATGTCTTTATACCAAGCACATCATAACGCGACTCTTGGCTTTACTATATAAATACTGTATAATAGATAATAACCGAAATCTGTTTGCTTCAATTTTTTTGTGCGCCTCTAAGCGCTAATCACAACAAAGTAGCATTTGGGCAACTTTTTGAAAGCTTTTATGTTATCTGTCAATTTGTTTTTCACGGCAAACAACTATTTTGGCAATTATCAGCGCTATGTGCATCAGCATGTAGGAACTAAATCCAAAAGCGTTGGAAAAAGACATTGCGGTGCATGGGTTTCGAACACATAGCTCTTTACAATCTCACTTACTCATTAATGTGCCAACACTACCGCTAATCTTTAGCGGAACCAGTCGTCTGCAAAATTTTCTCCTTTTGATGTGAGTAATCTGTCTCAAATTCTTCAAGCCTAGACTTTCATTGAAAGTTGCGAGTTTAAAACGCACTGAATAGAACCCAAATTATTCATCGTTTCTATCCGCTACATACATTGTCGGGCTATGAAAAGCCCTTAACTGCACATTTATTTTAAAAATAATCATCCAGATGACTGTGTGAGGTTTGTCTGGTCAAAGTTAAATTGCAAACCATTTGTTTTTTACAGCAAAGGACTATTTTGGCGGTTACAAGCGCTATGTGCAACAGCATGTAGAAACTAAATCAAAAAGAATTGAAAAAAATATTGCCGTGCATGGATATCGAACACACAGCTTTTTCCATATTTACTGTTGGCCTTTTTGTTAATAGTACAGAGTACAAAAAGGTTTTTATGTGCATCAGCATGTAGGAACTAAAATCAGAAGCGTTGGAAAAAGATATGTCGTGCATGGGTATCAAACACACAACTTTTTGCATATTTAATTTTTGCCTTTTTCACTAATACAATGTTTTTATTCCAAACACATCATAACGCGGCTCTTGGCTTTACTATATAAATACTGTATTATAGATAATAACCGAAATCTGTTTGCTTCAATTTTTTTGTGTGCCTCTAAGCGCTCATCACAACAAAGTAGCATTTGGGCAACTTTTTGAAAGCTTTTAAGTTATCTGTCAATTTGTTTTTCACGGCAAACAAGTATTTTGGCAATTATCAGCGCTATGTGCATCAGCATGTAGGAATTAAATCCAAAAGCGTTGGAAAAAGAGAATGCGGTGCATGGGTATCGAACACCCAGCTTTTTGCATATTTAATGTTTGCCTTTTTCATTAATGCAATGTCTTTATTCCAAGCACATCATAACGCGACTCTTGGCTTTACTATATAAATACTGTATAATAGATAATAACCGAAATCTGTTTGCTTCAATTTTTTGTGCGCCTCTAAGCGCTCATCACAACAAAGTAGCATTTTGGCAACTTTTTGAAAGCTTTTATGTTATCTGTCAATTTGTTTTCAAGGCAAACAACTATTTTGGCAATTATCAGCGCTATGTGCATCAGCATGTAGGAACTAAATCAAAAAGCGTTGGAAAAAATAATGCGGTGCATGGGTATCGAACACCCAGCTTTTTGCATATTTAATGTTTGCCTTTTTCATTAATACAGTGTCTTTATTCCAAGCACATCATAACGCGGCTCTTGGCTATATAAATAGCCAAGAGCTTTTACTATATAAATACTGTATTATAGATAATAACCAAAATCTGTTTGCTCCAATTTTTTGTGCGCCCATAAGAGCTCATCACAACAAAGTAGCATTTAGGCAACTTGTTTAAAAGATTCTAGAGTTATTTGTCAATTTGCTTTTCACGGCAAACAACTATTTTGGCAATTATCGGCGCTATGTGCATCAGCATGTAGGAACTAAATCCAAAAGCGTTGGAAAAAGAGAATGCGGTGCATGGGTATCGAACACCCAGCTTTTTGCATATTCAATGTTTGCCTTTTTCATTAATGCAATGTCTTTATTCCAAGCACATCATAACGCGACTCTTGGCTTTACTATATAAATACTGTATAATAGATAATAACCGAAATCTGTTTGCTTCAATTTTTTGTGCGCCTCTAAGCGCTCATCACAACAAAGTAGCATTTGGGCAATTTTTTGAAAGCTTTTAAGTTATCTGTCAATTTGTTCTCCACGGCAAACAACTATTTTGGCAGTTACAAGCGCTATGTGCATCAGCATGTAAAAACTAAATCCAAAAGAGTTGAAAAAAAATATTCCCATGCATGTATATCGAACACCCAGCTTTTTGCATATTTAATGTTTGCCTTTTTCATTAATACAGTGTCTTTATTCCCAGCACATCAAAACGTGGCTCTTGGCTTTACTATATAAAAACTGTATTATAGATAATAACCGAAATCTGTTTGCTCCAATTTTTTGTGCGCCCATAAGAGCTCATCACAACAACGTACCATTTAGGCAACTTGTTTAAAAGCTTCTAGAGTTATTTGTCAATTTGTTTTTCACTGCAAACAACTATTTTGGCAATTATCGGCGCTATGTGCATCAGCTTGTAGGGACTAAATCCAAAAGCGTTGGAAAAAGAGAATGCGGTGCATGGGTATCGAACACCCAGCGTTTTGCATATTTAATGTTTGCCTTTTTCATTAATGCAATGTCTTTATTCCAAGCACATCATCACGTTGCTTGGCTTTACTTTATAAATACTGTATTACAGATAATGACAAAAATATGTTTGCTTCAATTTTTTTGTGCGCTTTTAGGCGCTCATCACAACAAAGTAGCATTTGGGCAACTTTTTGAAAGCTTTTAAGTTATCTGTCAATTTGTTTTTCACGGCAAACAACTATTTTGGCAGTTATCAGCGCTATGTGCATCAGCATGTAGGAACTAAATCCAGAAACGTTGGAAAACGATATTGCAGTGCATGGGTATCGAACACACAGCGTTTTGCATTTACAATTTTGGCCACTTTTATCAAAGCAATGACTTTATTCTAAGATAACCATGATGCGACTCTAGGTTCCACTATAAAAATACGGTATCACAGAAAATAACAGAAAACTGTTCGCTTCAAACTTTTTGTGCGACTTTAAGAGCTCATCACAATGAAGTAGCATTCATGCAAATTTTTTGAAAGCTTTTAAAGTTTCCACAAATCTTTTAAAAACTTGGTTACTGTAGCGATTTGCGAATCTGAGTTGTTTTGTGGTTTGCTATGAGCAAACTCTTTTCGAAAACTCTGTTTATAGTTGCACTTTCCTATTATATCTCTAAATATTGATCTACATTTTCTGACTGACCTTTCAAGAATTATCTTTTAATTACATTCAAACAAATTTTTTTGTACTCTGACTTCCGATCGTGTGAACAGGGCTAATAAATGTCTACATTTATACAAGGCTCCTCAGTCAACAGAATATATACCATATAGTTTAAACCGAAAAGTGACTAAACTATTGTGATTTCAGAAACTTGTCCAATGTTTCTTGGGTTAATTTTTATTAAATGTTATAGCTATTAGTTATCAATTCATATAACTTGATTTATGCTATTTGAACATTGTTCTGTGACAGGTTTTAGATAGCCATAAGTATCTTTGGCATTGGCAATTTTTAAAGTAGGTCACATGATCAATTGCAAAATAAATACAAAGTTGGTGTTTCATACTTTTTCATAGCAGTTTTTTAGTGTGCAGCGCAGGCGCCAGCGAGTCAGTTCAATTTTTTTTGGAATCAGGCCTGTGTTACACAATCTCACTTACTCGTTAATGTGCCAACACTACCGCTAATCTTTAGCGGAACCAGTCGTCTTCAAAATTTTCTCCTTTTGATGTGAGTAATCCGTCTCAAATTCCTCAAGCCTAGACTTTCATTGAAAGTTGCGAGTTTAAACCGCATTGAATAGAACCCAATTTATTCATCATTTATATCAGTTACACACATTGTCAAGCGTTGAAAAGCCCTTAACTGCACATCTATTTTGAAAATAATCATCCAGATTATTGTGTGAGGTTTGTCTGGTCAAAGTTAAATTGCTCACCAGTTGTTTTTTACAGCAAAAAACTATTTTGGCAGTTACCAGCGCTATGTGCATCAGCATGTAGAAACTGAATCCAAAAGAGTTGAAAAAAAATATTGCCGTGCATGGATATCGAACACACAGCTTTTCCCATCTTTACTGTTGGCCTTTTTTGTTAAAAGTACAGTGTAAAATAAGGCTTTTCACAGACTCGTAGAACCCAATTTGTTCATCGATTATATCCGCTAAACATATTGTCAAGCTTTGAAAAGCCATTAACTGTACACTTATTTCAAAAATAATCATTCGATTGACCATATGAAGTTTGTTTTGTCAAAATTAATCTGCTAACAATTTGTTTTCCACGGCAAACAACTATTTTGGCATTTATCAGCGCTATGTACATCAGCATGTAGGAACTAAAATCAGAAGCGCTGGAAAAAGATATGTCGTGCATGGGTATCGAACACACAGCTTTTTGCATATTTAATGTTTGCATTTTTCATTAATGCAATGTCTTTATACCAAGCACATCATAACGCGACTCTTGGCTTTACTATATAAATACTGTATAATAGATAATAACCGAAATCTGTTTGCTTCAATTTTTTTGTGCGCCTCTAAGCGCTAATCACAACAAAGTAGCATTTGGGCAACTTTTTGAAAGCTTTTATGTTATCTGTCAATTTGTTTTTCACGGCAAACAACTATTTTGGCAATTATCAGCGCTATGTGCATCAGCATGTAGGAACTAAATCCAAAAGCGTTGGAAAAAGACATTGCGGTGCATGGGTTTCGAACACATAGCTCTTTACAATCTCACTTACTCATCAATGTGCCAACACTACCGCTAATCTTTAGCGGAACCAGTCGTCTGCAAAATTTTCTCTTTTTGATGTGAGTAATCTGTCTCAAATTCTTCAAGCCTAGACTTTCATTGAAAGTTGCGAGTTTAAAACGCACTGAATAGAACCCAAATTATTCATCGTTTCTATCCGCTACATACATTGTCGGGCTATGAAAAGCCCTTAACTGCACATTTATTTTAAAAATAATCATCCAGATGACTGTGTGAGGTTTGTCTGGTCAAAGTTAAATTGCAAACCATTTGTTTTTTACAGCAAAGGACTATTTTGGCGGTTACAAGCGCTATGTGCAACAGCATGTAGAAACTAAATCAAAAAGAATTGAAAAAAATATTGCCGTGCATGGATATCGAACACACAGCTTTTTCCATATTTACTGTTGGCCTTTTTGTTAATAGTACAGAGTACAAAAAGGTTTTTATGTGCATCAGCATGTAGGAACTAAAATCAGAAGCGTTGGAAAAAGATATGTCGTGCATGGGTATCAAACACACAACTTTTTGCATATTTAATTTTTGCCTTTTTCACTAATACAATGTCTTTATTCCAAACACATCATAACGCGGCTCTTGGCTTTACTATATAAATACTGTATTATAGATAATAACCGAAATCTGTTTGCTTCAATTTTTTTGTGTGCCTCTAAGCGCTCATCACAACAAAGTAGCATTTGGGCAACTTTTTGAAAGCTTTTAAGTTATCTGTCAATTTGTTTTTCACGGCAAACAAGTATTTTGGCAATTATCAGCGCTATGTGCATCAGCATGTAGGAATTAAATCCAAAAGCGTTGAAAAAAGAGAATGCGGTGCATGGGTATCGAACACCCAGCTTTTTGCATAATTAATGTTTGCCTTTTTCATTAATGCAATGTCTTTATTCCAAGCACATCATAACGCGACTCTTGGCTTTACTATATAAATACTGTATAATAGATAATAACCGAAATCTGTTTGCTTCAATTTTCATCACAACAAAGTAGCATTTAGGCAACTTTTTGAAAGCTTTTAAGTTATCTGTCAATATGTTTTTCACGACAAACAACTATTTTGGCAATTATCAGCGCTATGTGCATCAGCATGTAGGAACTAAATCCAGAAGCGTTGGAAAAAAATATTGCGGTGCATGGGTTTCGAACACATAGCTTTTTGCATTTTTAATGTTTGCCTTTTTCATTAATACAATGTCTTTATTCCAAGCACACCATGATGGGACTCTTGGTTCTACCATAAAATTACGGTATCACAGAAAATAACAGAAAACTGTTCGCTTTGATTTTTCTGTGCGCCTTTGTCAGCTCATCACTACAAAGTAGCAATTATGCAACTTTTTTGAAAGCTTTTAAAGTTACCACAAATGTTTTACAAACTTGGTTACTGTGTCGAATTGTGAATCTGAGATGTCTTGTTGTTTGCAATGAGCAAACTCTTTTCGAAAACTCTGTTCATAGTTGCACTTTCCTATTATATCTCTAAATATTGATCTACATTTTCTGACTGACCTTTCAAGAATTATCTTTTAATTACATTCAAACAAACCTTTTTGGAATCTGACTTTTGGTCATGTGAACAGGGCTAATAAGTGTCTACATTTTTACAAGGCTCCTCAGTCAACAGAATATATACCATATAGTTTAGACTGAAAAGTGACTAAACTATTTAAATTACAGCAACTAGTTCAATATTTCTGATGTTAATTTTTATTATTTGTTAGAGCAGCTAGTAATCAATTTATATAACTTGATTTATGCTATTTGAACCTTGTTCTGTGACAGGTTTTAGATTGCCATAAGTTTCTTTGGCATTGGCAATTTTTAAAGTAGGTCAGATGATCAACTGCAGAATAACAACAAGGTTGGTGTTTCATACCTTTTCATAGCAGTTTTTAAGTAATCAGCGCAGGCGCCAGCGAGTCAGTTTAATTATTTTTGGCGTTAGGCCTGTGTTACACAATCTCACTTACTCGTTAATGTGCCAACACTACTGCTAATTATTAGCGGAACCAGTCGTCTGCAAAACTTTCTCCTTTTGATGTGAGTAATCCGTCTCAAATTCCTCAATCCTAGACTTTCCTTGAAAGTTGCGAGTTTAAACCGCACTGAATAGAACCCAATTTGTTCATCGTTTATATCTGCTACACACATTTTCAAGCGTTGAAAAGCCCTTTACTGCATATCTATTTTGAAAATAATCATCCAGATGACTGTGTGAGGTTTGTCTGGTCAAAGTTAAATTGCTCACCTATTGTTTTTTACAGCAAAGAACTATTTTGGCAGTTACAAGCGCAATGTGCATCAGCATGTAGAAACTAAATCCAAAAGAGTTAAAAAAAAATATTGCCATGCATGGATATCGAACACCCAGCTTTTCGCATATTTAATGTTTGCCTTTTTCATTAATAAAATGTCTTTATTCCAAGCACATCATAACGCGGCTTTTGGCTTTACTATATAAATACTGTATTATAGATAATAACTGAAAGCTGTTTGCTTCAATTTTTTGTGGGCCTTTAAGCGCTCATCACAACAAAGTAGCATTTAGGCAACTTTTCGAAAGCTTTTCAAGTTATCTGTCAACTTGTTTTTCGCTGCAAACAACTGTTTTGGCAATTTTCAGCGCTATGTGCATCAGCATGTAGGAACTAAATCCAGAAGCGTTGAAAAAGATGTTGCGGTGCATGGGTATCGAACACATAGCTTTTTGCATTTTTAATGTTTGCCTTTTTCATTAATACAATGTCTTTATTCCAAGCACACCATGATGAGACTCTTGGTTCCACCATAAAATTACGGTATCACAGAAAATAACAGAAAACATAGCGCTTTAAATTAAATTAAATTAAATCGCTAACAATTTGTTTTTCACGGCAAACAACTATTTTGGCAATTATCAGCGTTATGTGCATCAGCATGTAGGAACTAAATCCAAAAGCAATGGAAAAAAATAATGCGGTGCATGGGTATCGAACACCCAGCTTTTTGCATATTTAATGTTTGCCTTTTTTATTAATACAGTGTCTTTATTCCAAGCACACCATGATGAGACTCTTGGTTCCACTATAAAATACGGTATCACAGACAATAACAGAAAACTGTTCGCTTCAAACTTCTTGTGCCACTTTAAGAGCTCATCACAATGAAGTAGCGTTTATGCAAAAAGTTTGAAAGCTTTTAAAGTTACCACAAATGTTTTAAAAACTTGGTTACTGTAGCGATTTGTGAATCTGAGACATCTTGTTGTTTGCTAGGAGCAAACTCTTTTTGAAAACTCTGTTCATAGTTGCACTTTCCTATTATATTAACAAATATTGATCTACATTTTCTGACTGACCTTTCAATAATTATCTTTTAATTACATTCAAACAAACCTTTTTGTATTCTGACTTCCGATCGTGTGAACAGGGCTAATAAATGTCTACATTTTACAAGGCTTCTCATTCAACAGAGTATATACCATATAGTTTAGACCGAAAAGTGACTAAACTATTTAAATTACAGCAACTTGTCCACTGTATCTTGGGTTAATTTTTATTAAATGTTATAGCTATTAGTAATCAATTTATATAACTTGATTTATGCTATTTGAACCTTGTTCCGTGACAGGTTTTAGATTGCCATAAGTTTCTTTGGCATTGGCAAATTTTAAAGTAGGTCAGATGATCAATTGCAGAATAACAACAAGGTTGGTGTTTCATACTTTTCCATTGCAGTTTTTAAGTGAGCAGCGCAGGCGCCAGCGAGTCAGTTTAATTATTTTAGGAATCAGGCCTGTGTTACGCAATCTCACTTACTTGTTTATGTGCCAACACTACCGCTAATCTTTAGCGGAACCAGTCGTCTGCAAAACTTTCTCCTTTTGATGTGAGTAATCCGTCTCAAATTCCTCAAGCCTAGACTTTCATTGAAAGTTGCGAGTTTAAACCGCACTGAATAGAACCCAAATTATTCATCGTTTGTATCTGCTACACACATTGTCAAGCGTTGAAAAGCCCTTAACTGCACATCTATTTTGAAAATAATCATTCAATTGACCGTGTGAAGTTTGTTTTGTCAAAATTTAATTGCCAACAATTTGTTTTTTTCGGCAAAGAATTACTTTGGCAATTAACGCAATGTGCATCAGCATGTAAGAACTAAATCCAAAAGCAATGGAAAAAAATAATGCGGTGCATGGGTATAGAACACCCAGCTTTTTGCATATTTAATGTTTGCCTTTTTCATTAATACAATGTCTTTATTCCAAGCACATCATAACGCGGTTTTTGGCTTTACTATATAATTACTGTCTTATAGATAATAACCGAAAGCTGTTTGCTCCAATTTTTTGTGCGCCCATGTGAGCTCATCACAACAAAATAGCTTTCAGGCAACTTGTTTGAAAGCTTTTAAAGTTGTTTGTCAGTTTGTTTTTCACGGCAAACAACTATTTTGTCAATTAACAGCGCTATGTTCATCAGCATGTAGGAACTAAATCCAGAAGTGTTGGAAAAAGATGTTGCGGTGTATGGGTATCGAACACATAGCTTTTTGCATTTTTAATGTTTGCGTTTTTCATTAATAGAATATCTTTATTCCAAGCACACCATGATGGGACTCTTGGTTCCACCATAAAATTACGGCATCACAGAAGATAACAGAAAACTGTTCGCTTCAAACTTTTTGTGCGACTTTAAGAGCTCATCACAATGAAGTAGCAATTATGCAAATGTTTTGAAAGCCTTTAAAGTTTCCACAAATGTTTTAAAAACTTGGTTACTGTATCGAATTGTGAATCTGAAATGTCTTGTTGTTTGCAATGAGCAAACTCTTTTCGAAAACTCTGTTAATAGTTGCACTTTCCTATTATATCTCTAAATATTGATCTACATTTTCTGACTGACCTTTCAAGAATTATCTTTTAATTACATTCAAACAAACCTTTTTGGAATCTGACTTTTGGTCATGTGAACAGGGCTAATAAGTGTCTACATTTTTACAAGGCTCCTCAGTCAACAGAATATATACCATATAGTTTAGACTGAAAAGTGACTAAACTATTTAAATTTCAGCAACTTGTCCACTGTATCTTGGGTTAATTTTTATTAAACGTTATAGCTATTAGTAATCAATTTATATAACTTGATTTATGCTATTTGAACCTTGTTCCGTGACAGGTTTTAGATTGCCATAAGTTTCTTTGGCATTGGCAATTTTTAAAGTAGGTCAGATGATCAATTGCAGAATAACAACAAGGTTGGTGTTTCATACTTTCCCATTGCAGTTTTTAAGTGAGCAGCACAGGCGCCAGCGAGTCAGTTTAATTATTTTTGGAATCAGGCCTGTGTTACACAATCTCACTTACTTGTTTATGTGCCAACACTACCGCTAATCTTTAGCGGAACCAGTCGTCTGCAAAACTGTCTCCCTTTGATGTGAGTAATCCGTCTCAAATTTCTCAAGCCTAGACTTTCATTGAAAGTTGCGAGTTTAAACCGCACTGTATAGAACCCAATTTGTTCATCGTTTATATCTGCTACACACATTTTCAAGCGTTGAAAAGCCCTTAACTGCACATCTATTTTAAAAATAATGATCCAGATGACTGTGTGAGGTTTGTCTGGTCAAATTTAAATTGCTCACCATTTGTTTTTTACAGAAAAGAACTATTTTGGCAGTTACAAGCGCTATGTGCATCAGCATGTAGAGACTAAATCCAAAAGAGTTGAAAAAAAATACTGCCATGCATGGATATCGAACACACAGCTTTTTCCATATTTACTGTTGGCCTTTTTTGTTAAGAGTACAGAGTACAAAAAGTTTTTTTCCACAGATCCCTAGAACCCAATTTGTTCATCGATTATATCCGCTAAACATATGGTCAAGCTTTGACAAGCCATTAACTGTACATCTATTTTAAAAATAATCATTCAATTGACCGTATGAAGTTTGTTTTGTCAAAATTAAATTGCTAACAATTTGTTTTTCACGGCAAACAACTATTTTGGCAATTATCAGCGTTATGTGCATCAGCATGTAGGAACTAAATCCAAAAGCGTTGGAAAAAAATAATGCGGTGCATGGGTATCGAACACCCAGTTTTTTGCATATTTAATGTTTGCTTTTTTATTAATACAGTGTCTTTATTCCGAGCACATCATAACGCGGCTCTTGGCTTTTCTATATAAGTACTGTATTATAGATAATAACCGAAATCTGTTTGCTTCAATTTTTTGTGCGCCCATAAGAGCTCATCACAACAAAGTAGCATTTAGGCAACTTGTTTAAAAGCTTCTAGAGTTATCTGCCAATTTGTTTTTTACGGCAAACAACTATTTTGGTAATTATCAGCACTATGTGCATCAGCATGTAAGAACTAAATCCAAAAGCAATGGAAAAAAATAATGCGGTGCATGGGTATCAAACACCCAGCTTTTTGCATATTTAATGTTTGCCTTTTTCATTAATACAATGTCTTTATTCCAAGCACATCATAACGCGGTTTTTGGCTTTACTATATAATTACTGTATTATAGATAATAACCGAAAGCTGTTTGCTTCAATTTTTTTGTGGGCCTTTAAGCGCTCATCACAACAAAGTAGCATTTAGGCAACTTTTTGAAAGCTTTTCAAGTTATTTGTCAATTTGTTTTTCACGGCGAACAACTATTTTGGCAATTATCAGCGCTATGTGCATCAGCATGTAGGAACTAAATTCAGACGCATTGGAATAAGATATTGCGGTGCATGAGTATCGAACACTCAGCTTTTTGCATATTTAATGTTTGCCTTTTTCATTAATACAATGTCTTTATTTCAAGCACATCATAACGCGGCTCTTGGCTTTACTATATAATTACTGTATTATAGATAATAACCGAAGTCTGTTTGCTCCAATTTTTTGTGCGCCCATGTGAGCTCATCACAACAAAATAGCATTTAGGCAACTTGTTTGAAAGCTTCTAGAGTTATCTGCCAATATGTTTTTCACGACAAACAACTATTTTGGCAATTATCAGCGCTATGTGCATCAGCATGTAGGAACTAAATCCAGAAGCATTGGAAAAAGATATTGCGGTGCATGGGTTTCGAACACATAGCTTTTTGCATTTTTAATGTTTGCCTTTTTCATTAATACAATGTTTTTATTCCAAGCACACCATGATGGGACTCTTGGTTCCACCATAAAATTACGGTATCACAGAAAATAACAGAAAACATAGCGCTTTGATTTTTCTGTGCGCCTTTGTCAGCTCATCACTACAAAGTAGCAATTATGCAACTTTTTTGAAAGCTTTTAAAGTTACAACAAATGTTTTAAAAACTTGGTTACTGTAGCGAATTTTGAATCTGAGATGTCTTGTTGTTTGCAATGAGCAAACTCTTTTCGAAAACTCTGTTCATAGTTGCACTTTCCTATTATATCTCTAAATATTGATCTACATTTTCTGACTGACCTTTCAAGAATTATCTTTTAATTACATTCAAACAAACCTTTTTGGAATCTGACTTTTGGTCATGTGAACAGGGCTAATAAGTGTCTACATTTTTACAAGGCTCCTCAGTCAACAGAATATATACTATATAGTTTAGACTGAAAAGTGACTACCCTAGGACACTTATGTATTCGCGGCATTTAACTTTCGCGTTTTCGCGGTGTCATTCTCTCGCGAAAATTTAATGAGCGAAACTAAACTATCATAACGAACGAGCGAAAACGCGAAGTTAAATAGCTTTGTTCATTAATATCCACAATAAAATCATCATATTAGAAATGCAGGCAATTTTCGCCTGTGGTTGGGATCATTGGGAAATTTCTGGTAAACTCATTATAGCTAATACACCGACTGAGCAGCATGGCAAAGCAAATTAAGATTACATCAGTTTAGTCACCGAATTTGTAACTGATGAGGATGAAAGTCTGGTAGGTGAAGTCATAAAATGGCAGAATAATTATTGTAGTGATGAATTTTATTACCAACCAAAAACAATATCACCCCTCATCAGGTCTAACCACATTATCTCTTCCACTGCCAACCATGTACAAATTAGCTACCGGCCTAGTGCCAGCCATTTTACCGAAATTGCCGATATTGCTTCATGATATGTATACAGTATTTTTTCAAGTTCTACTTTAATTATCTGTATAATCACGAAAATCTAAATTGGCTATTATGTCATCAACAACTAATTACCTGTTTTATGACTCGCGCGGGGTAGTTAATGAACTCACAGAAAAATGTTCGTTTTTAGAATAGCAATTCTCAAACAAAAGTTTAAAATTGCTTCGTTGTTTTAGGCTGATTTTATAGAGAAATCTTCGGAAAACACAGTCAATTTCATAAAACACTTAAAGACCGTGGGTTATGTGGTCAACAAATAATAAAATCAGGTTACCAGACAATTGCTGAGAAAGTCCAAAAATGCGTTTATGGCAGTGGCCCCTAGAAAACGCATAAATGCGTTTATGGCAGCGTAAGGGTTATACAGTTTTGGTTGGGAAGTTGGTTGCTACCTATCTATTTTCTTTTTCTTGGGATTCGAGTGTGAAAGTCACAGCGGGAGGAACCTAGACGTCATTGATAGTCTAAAAAACAAATGACAGCAAGTAATCAAATTGAATTGCCGATCTCACCAACACATTTCAACCTGTGGTTTACAAATACGAACTAGTCCCAAATTGAATTTTTTTCTTATTAGCAAACTGGACCTGAGGAATGTAATCTGTTTTTTCCACTCCATTTATTTTCACATCACTATATTTTCGCACTCATCAGAACCGCGAAATTAAGTTGCAGCGAAATTTTATTCTGTGCGCTACTCACGAAACTAAATACTAGCGAAATATAAGTGTCCTAGGGTAAACTATTTAAATTACAGCAACTTGTTCAATGTTTCTGGTGTTAATTTTTATTAAATGTTATAGCTAGTAGTAATCAATTTATATAACTTGATTCATGCTATTTGAACCTTGTTCTGTGACAGGTTTTAGATTGCCATAAGCTTCTTTGGCATTGGCAATTTTTAAAGTAGGTTAGATGATCAAATGCAAAATAACAAGGTTGGTGTTTCATACTTTTTCATAGCAGTTTTTACGTGAGCGCAGGCGCCAGCGAGTCAGTTTAATTATTTTTGGCATCAGGCCTGTGTTACACAATCTCACTTACTCGTTAATGTGCCAACACTACCGCTAATCTTTAGCGGAACCAGTCGTCTGCAAAACTTTCTCCTTTTGATGTGAGTAATCTGTCTCAAATTCCTCAAGCCTAGACTTTCATTGAAAGTTGCGAGTTTAACCCGCACTGAATAGAACCCAATTTATTCATCGTTTATATCTGCTACACACATTGTCAAGCGTTGAAAAGCCCTTTACTGCACATCTTTTTTAAAAATAATCACCCAGATGACTGTGTGAGGTTTGTCTGGTCAAAGTTAAATTGCTCACCATTTGTTTTTAACAGCAAAGAACTATTTTGGCAGTTACAAAGCGCTATGTGCATCAGCATGTAGAAACTAAATCCTAAAGAGTTGAAAAAAATATTGCCGTGCATGGATATCAAACATACAGCTTTTCCAATATTTACTGTTGACCTATTTTATTAAGAGTACAGAGTACGAAAAGGTTTTTTTCACAGATTCGTAGAACCCAATTTGTTCATCGATTATACCCGCTAAACATATGGTCAAGCTTTGAAAAGCCATGAACTGTACATCTATTTTAAAAATAATCATTCAATTGACCGTATGAAGTTTGTTTTGTCAAAATTAAATCGCTAACAATTTGTTTTTCACGGCAAACAACTATTTTGGCAATTATCAGCGCCATGGGCATCAGCATGTAGGAACTAAATCCAAAAGCGTTGGAGAAAGATAATGCGGTGCATGGGTATCGAACACCCAGCTTTTTGCATATTTAATGTTTGCCTTTTTCAGTAATACAATTTCTTTATTCCAAGCACATCATAACGCGGCTCTTGGCTTCACTATATAAATACTGTATTATAGATAATAACCAAATTATGTTTGCTCCAATTTTTTGTGCGACTCATCACAACAAAGTTGCATTTAGGCAACTTGTTTGAAAGTTTCTAGAGTTATTTGTCAATTTATTTTTCATGGCAAACCACTATTTTGGCAATTATCAGCGCTATGTGCCTGATCATGTAGAAAATAAATCCAGAAGCGTTTGAAAAAAATATTGCGGTGCATAGGTTTCGAACACATAGCTTTTTGCATTTTTAATGTTTGCCTTTTTCATTAATGCAATGTCTACATTCCAAGCACATCATAACGCGGTCTTTGGCTTTACTATATAAATACTGTATTATAGATAATAACCGAAAGCTGTTTGCTTCAATTTTTTTGTGGGCCTTTAAGCGCTCATCACAACAAAGTAGCATTTAGGCAACTTTTTGAAATCTTTTCAAGTTATTTGTCAATTTGTTTTCACGGCAAACAACTATTTTGGCAATTATCAGCGCTATGTGCATCAGCATGTAGGAACTAAATTCAGACGCATTGGAATAAGATATTGCGGTGCATGAGTATCGAACACTCAGCTTTTTGCGTATTTAATGTTTGCCTTTTTCATTCATACAATGTCTTTATTTCAAGCACATCATAACGCGGCTCTTGGCTTTACTATATAAATATGTATTATAGATAATAACCGAAGTCTGTTTGCTCCAATTTTTTGTGCGCCCATGTGAGCTCATCACAACAAAATAGCATTTAGGCAACTTGTTTGAAAGCTTCTAAAGTTGTTTGTCAGTTTGTTTTTCACGGCAAACAACTATTTTGGCAATTAACAGAGCTATGTGCATCACCATGTAGGAACTAAATCCAGAAGTGTTGGAAAAAGATGTTGCGGTGCATGGGTATCGAACACATAGCTTTTTGCATTTTTAATGTTTGCGTTTTTCATTTTTTCATGGTTCCGCCATAAAATTACGGCTTCACAGAAAATAACAGAAAACTGTTCGCTTCAAACATTTTGTGCGACTTTAAGAGCTCATCACAATGAAGTAGCAATTATGCAAATTTTCGAAATCCTTTAAAGTTACCACAATTGCTTTAAAAACTTGGTTATTGTAGCGATTTGTGAATCTGAGATGTCTTGTTGCTCGCTATGAGCAAACTCTTTTCGAAAACTCTGTTCATAGTTGCACTTTCCAATTATAATTCTAAATATTGATCTACATTTTCTGACTGACCTTTCAAAAATTATCTTTTAATTACATTCAAACAAACCTTTTTGTATTCTGACTTCCGATCGTGTGAACAGGGCTAATAAGTGTCTACATTTATACAATGCTCCTCAATCAAGAATATATACCATATAGCATAGACCAAAAAGTGACTACACTATTTAAATTACAGCAACTTAATTGTACACTGTTTCTTGGGTTAATTTTTATTATTTGTTAGAGCAAGTAGTAATCAAATTATATAACTTGATTTTTGCTATTTGAACCTTGTTCTGTGACAGGTTTTAGATAGCCACAACTTTCTTTGGCATTGGCAATTTTTAAAGTAGGTCAGATGATCAATTGCAGAATAAAAACAAGGTTGGTGTTTCATACTTTTTCATAGCAGTTTTTAAGTGAGCGGCGCAGGCGCCAGCGAGTCAGTTTAATTATCTTTGGCATCAGGCCTGTGTTACTCATTCTCACTTACTCGTTAATGCGCCAACACTACCGCTAATCTTTAGCGGAACCAGCCGTCTGCAAAACTGTCTCCCTTTGATGTGAGTAATCCGTCTCAAATTCCTCAAGCCTAGACTTTCATTGAAAGTTGCGAGTTTAAACCGCACTGTATAGAACCCAATTTGTTCATCGTTTATATCTGCTACACACATTTTCAAGCGTTGAAAAGCCCTTAACTGCACATCTATTTTAAAAATAATGATCCAGATGACTGTGTGAGGTTTGTCTGGTCAAATTTAAATTGCTCACCATTTGTTTTTTACAGCAAAGAACTATTTTGGCAGTTACAAAGCGCTATGTGCATCAGCATGTAGAAACTAAATCCAAAAGAGTTGAAAAAAAAAGATTGCCGTCCATGGATATCGAACACACAGCTTTTCCCATATTTACTGTTGACTTATTTTGTTAAGAGTACAGAGTACGAAAAGGTTTTTTTACAGGTTCGTAGAACCCAATTTGTTCATCGATTATATCCGCTAAACATATTGTCAAGCTTTGAAAAGCCATTAACTGTACATCTATTTTAAAAATAATCATTCAATTGACCATATGAAGTTTGTTGTGTCAAAATTAACTTGCTAACAATTTGTTTTTCACGGCAAACAACTATTTTGGCAATTATCAGCGCTATGTGCATCAGCATGTAAGAACTAAATCCAAAAGCAATGGAAAAAAAAAGCGGTGCATGGGTATCGAACACCCAGCTTTTTGCATATTTAATGTTTGCCTTTTTCATTAATACAGTGTCTTTATTCTAAGCACATCATAACGCGGCTCTTGGCTTTACTATATAAATATTGTATTATAGATAATAACCGAAATCTGTTTGCTTCAATTTTCATCACAACAAAGTAGCATTCAGGCAACTTTTTGAAAGCTTTTAAGTTATCTGTCAATATGTTTTTCACGACAAACAACTATTTTGGCAACTATCAGCGCTATGTGCATCAGCATGTAGGAACTAAATCCAGAAGCGTTGGAAAAAGATATTGCGGTGCATGGGTTTCGAACACATAGCTTTTTGCATTTTTAATGTTTGCCTTTTTCATTAATACAATGTCTTTATTCCAAGCACACCATGATGGGACTCTTGGTACTACCATAAAATTACGGTATCACAGAAAATAACAGAAAACTGTTCGCTTTGATTTTTCTGTGCGCCTTTGTCAGCTCATCACTACAAAGTAGCAATTATGCAACTTTTTTGAAAGCTTTGAAAGTTACCACAAATGTTTTAAAAATTTGGTTACTGTATCGAATTGTGAATCTGAGATGTCTTGTTGTTTGCAATGAGCAAACTCTTTTCGAAAACTCTGTTCATAGTTGCATTTTCCTATTATATCTCTAAATATTGATCTACCTTTTCTGACTGACCTTTCAAGAATTATCTTTTAATTACATTCAAACAAACCTTTTTGGAATCTGACTTTTGGTCATGTGAACAGGGCTAATAAGTGTCTACATTTTTACAAGGCTTCTCAGTCAACAGAATATATACCATATAGTTTAGACTGAAAAGTGACTAAACTATTTAAATTACAGCAACTTGTTCAATATTTCTGGTGTTAATTTTTATTATTTGTTAGAGCAGCTAGTAATCAATTTATATAACTTGATTTATGCTATTTGAACCTTGTTCTGTGACAGGTTTTAGATTGCCATAAGTTTCTTTGGCATTGGCAATTTTTAAAGTAGGTCAGATGATCAACTGCAGAATAACAACAAGGTTGGTGTTTCATACCTTTTCATAGCAGTTTTGAAGTAATCAGCGCAGGCGCCAGCGAGTCAGTTTAATTATTTTTGGCGTTAGGCCTGTGTTACACAATCTCACTTACTCGTTAATGTGCCAACACTACTGCTAATCTTTAGCGGAACCAGTCGTCTGCAAAACTGTCTCCCTTTGATGTGAGTAATCCGTCTCAAATTCCTCAAGCCTAGACTTTCATTGAAAGTTGCGAGTTTAAACCGCACTGTATAGAACCCAATTTGTTCATCGTTTATATCTGCTACACACATTTTCAAGCGTTGAAAAGCCCTTAACTGCACATCTATTTTAAAAATAATGATCCAGATGACTGTGTGAGGTTTGTCTGGTCAAATTTAAATTGCTCACCATTTGTTTTTTACAGCAAAGAACTATTTTGGCAGTTACAAGCGCAATGTGCATCAGCATGTAGAAACTAAATCCAAAAGATTTGAAAAAAAATATTGCAATGCATGGATATCGAACACCCAGCTTTTCGCATATTTAATGTTTGCCTTTTTGATTAATAAAATGTCTTTATTCCAAGCACATCATAACGCAGTTTTTGGCTTTACTATATAAATACTGTATTATAGATAATAACCGAAAGCTGTTTGCTTCAATTTTTTTGTGGGCCTTTAAGCGCTCATCACAACAAAGTAGCATTTAGGCAACTTGTTTGAAAGCTTCTAAAGTTGTTTGTCAGTTTGTTTTTCACGGCAAACAACTACTTTGGCAATTAACTGCGCTATGTGCATCAGCATGTAGGAACTAAATCTAGAAGCGTTTGAAAAAGATATTGCGGTGCATAGGTTTCGAACACATAGCTTTTTGCATTTTTAATGTTTGCCTTTTTCATTAATGCAATGTTTATATTCCAAGCACATCATAACGTGGCTCTTGGCTTTACTATATAAATATGTATTATAGATAATAACCGAAGTCTGTTTGCTCCAATTTTTTGTGCGCCCATGTGAGCTCATCACAACAAAATAGCATTTAGGCAACTTGTTTGAAAGCTTATAAAGTTGTTTGTCAGTTTGTTTTTCATGGCAAACAACTATTTTGGCAATTAACAGCGCTATGTGCATCAGCATGTAGGAACTAAATCCAAAAGTGTTGGAAAAAGATGTTGCGGTGCATGGGTATCGAACACATAGCTTTTTGCATTTTTAATGTTTGCGTTTTTCATTAATAGAATATCTTTATTCCAAGCACACCATGATGGGACTCTTGGTTCCGCCATAAAATTACGGCATCACAGAAAATAACAGAAAACTGTTCGCTTCAAACATTTTGTGCAACTTTAAGAGCTCATCACAATGAAGTAGCAATTATGCAAATTTTTGAAATCCTTTAAAGTTACCACAAATGCTTCAAAAACTTGGTTATTGTAGCGATTTGTGAATCTGAGATGTCTTGTTGCTCGCTATGAGCAAACTCTTTTCGAAAACTCTGTTCATAGTTGCACTTTCCTATTATATTTTTAAATATTGATCTACATTTTCTGACTGCCCTTTCAAAAATTATCTTTTAATTACATTCAAACAAACCTTTTTGTATTCTGACTTCCGATCGTGTGAACAGGGCTAATAAGTGTCTACATTTATACAATGCTCATCAATCAAGAATATATACCATATAGCTTAGACCGAAAAGTGACTACACTATTTAAATTACAGCAACTTGTACACTGTTTCTTGTGTTAATTTTTATTATTTGTTAGAGCAAGTAGTAATCAAATTATATAACTTGATTTTTGCTATTTGAACCTTGTTCTGTGACAGGTTTTAGATAGCCATAACTTTCTTTGGCATTGGCAATTTTTAAAGTAGGTCAGATGACCAATTGCAGAATAAAAACAAGGTTGGTGTTTCATACTTTTTCATAGCAGTTTTTAAGTGAGCGGCGCAGGCGCCAGCGAGTCAGTTTAATTATCTTTGGCATCAGGCCTGTGTTACTCATTCTCACTTACTCGTTAATGCGCCAACACTACCGCTAATCTTTAGCGGAACCAGCCGTCTGCAAAACTGTCTCCCTTTGATGTGAGTAATCCGTCTCAAATTCCTCAAGCCTAGACTTTCATTGAAAGTTGCGAGTTTAAACCGCACTGTATAGAACCCAATTTGTTCATCGTTTATATCTGCTACACACATTTTCAAGCGTTGAAAAGCCCTTAACTGCACATCTATTTTAAAAATAATGATCCAGATGACTGTGTGAGGTTTGTCTGGTCAAATTTAAATTGCTCACCATTTGTTTTTTACAGCAAAGAACTATTTTGGCAGTTACAAGCGCTATGTGCATCAGCATGTAGAGACTAAATCCAAAAGAGTTGAAAAAAAAAATACTGCCATGCATGGATATCGAACACACAGCTTTTTCCATATTTACTGTTGGCCTTTTTTGTTAAGAGTACAGAGTACAAAAAGGTTTTTTCCACAGATCCGTAGAACCCAATTTGTTCATTGATTATATCCGCTAAACATATGGTCAAGCTTTGAAAAGCCATTAACTGTACATCTATTTTAAAAATAATCATTCAATTGACCGTATGAAGTTTGTTTTGTCAAAATTAAATTGCTAACAAATTGTTTTTCACGGCCAACAACTATTTTGGCAAATATCAGCGCTATGTGCATCAGCATGTAGGAACTAAATCCAGACGCATTGGAATAAGATATTGCGGTGCATGGGTATCGAACACCCAGCTTTTCGCATATTTAATGTTTGCCTTTTTTATTAATACAATGTCTTTATTCCAAGCACATCATAACGCGGCTTTTGGCTTTACCATATAAATACTGTATTATAAATAGTAACTGAAAGCTGTTTGCTTCAATTTTTTTTGCGACTCATCACAACAAAGTAGCATTTAGGCAACTTGTTTGAAAGCTTCTAAAGTTATTTGTCAACTGGTTTTTCACAGCAAACAAGTATTTTGGCAGTTATCAGCGCTATGGTCATCAGCATGTAGGAACTAAATCCAAAAGTGTTGGAAAAAGATAATGCGGTGCATGGGTATCAAACACAAAGCTTTTTGCATGTTTAATGTTTGCCTCTTTCGGTAATACAATTTCTTTATTCCAAGCACAACATAACGCGCCTCTTGGCTTTACTATATAAATACTGTATTGTAGATAATAACCAAATATGTTTGCTCCAATTTTTTGTGCGACTCATCACAACAAAGTTGCATTTAGGCAACTTGTTTGAAAGTTTCTAGAGTTATTAGTCAATTTATTTTTCACGGCAAACCACTATTTTGGCAAATATCAGCGCTATGTGCATCATCATGTAGGAAATAAATCCAGAAGCGTTTTAAAAAGATATTGCGGTGCATAGGTTTCGAACACATAGCTTTTTGCATTTTTAATGTTTGCCTTTTTCATTAATGCAATGTTTATATTCCAAGCACATCATAATGTGGCTCTTGGCTTTACCATATAAATATGTATTATAGATAATAACCGAAGTCTGTTTGCTCCAATTTTTTGTGCGCCCATGTGAGCTCATCACAACAAAATAGCATTTAGGCAACTTGTTTGAAAGCTTCTAAAGTTGTTTGTCAGTTTGTTTTTCACGGCAAACAACTATTTTGGCAATTAACAGCGCTATGTGCATCAGCATGTAGGAACTAAATCTAGAAGCGTTTGAAAAAGATATTGCGGTGCGTAGGTTTCGAACACATAGCTTTTTGCATTTTTAATGTTTGCCTTTTTCATTAATGCAATGTTTATATTCCAAGCACATCATAACGTGGCTCTTGGCTTTACTATATAAATATGTATTATAGATAATAACCGAAGTCTGTTTGCTCCAATTTTTTGTGCGCCCATGTGAGCTCATCACAACAAAATATCATTTAGGCAACTTGTTTGAAAGCTTCTAAAGTTGTTTGTCAGTTTGTTTTTCACGGCAAACAACTATTTTGGCAATTAACAGCGCTATGTGCATAAGCATGTAGGAACTAAATCTAGAAGCGTATAAAAAAGATATTGCGGTGCATGGGTATCGAACACCCAGCTTTTTGCATATTTAATGTTTGCCTTTTTCATTAATACAATGTCTTTATTCTAAGCACATCATAACGCGGCTCTTGGCTTTACTATATAAATATTGTATTATAGATAATAACCGAAATCTGTTTGCTTCAATTTTCATCACAACAAAGTAGAATTTAGGCAACTTTTTGAAAGCTTTTAAGTTATCTGTCAATATGTTTTTCACGACAAACACCTATTTTGGCAGTTATCAGTGCTATGTGCATCAGCATGTAGGAACTAAATCCAGAAGCGTTGGAAAAAGATATTGCGGTGCATGGGTTTCGAACACATAGCTTTTTGCATTTTTAATGTTTGCCTTTTTCATTAATACAATTTCTTTATTCCAAGCACATCATAACGCGGCTTTTGGCTTTACCATATAAATACTATATTATAAATAGTAACCGAAAGCTGTTTGCTTCAATTTTTTTTGCGACTCATCACAACAAAGTAGCATTTAGGCAACTTGTTTGAAAGCTTCTAAAGTTATTTGTCAACTGGTTTTTCACAGTAAACAAGTATTTTGGCAGTTATCAGCGCTATGGTCATCAGCATGTAGGAACTAAATCCAAAAGTGTTGGAAAAAGATAATGCGGTGCATGGGTATCGAACACATAGCTTTTTGCATTTTTAATGTTTGCGTTTTTCATTAATAGAATATCTTTATTCCAAGCACACCATGATGGGACTCTTGGTTCCGCCATAAAATTACGGCATCACAGAAAATAACAGAAAACTGTTCGCTTCAAACATTTTGTGCAACTTTAAGAGCTCATCACAATGAAGTAGCAATTATGCAAATTTTTGAAATCCTTTAAAGTTACCACAAATGCTTCAAAAACTTGGTTATTGTAGCGATTTGTGAATCTGAGATGTCTTGTTGCTCGCTATGAGCAAACTCTTTTCGAAAACTCTGTTCATAGTTGCACTTTCCTATTATATTTTTAAATATTGATCTACATTTTCTGACTGCCCTTTCAAAAATTATCTTTTAATTACATTCAAACAAACCTTTTTGTATTCTGACTTCCGATCGTGTGAACAGGGCTAATAAGTGTCTACATTTATACAATGCTCATCAATCAAGAATATATACCATATAGCTTAGACCGAAAAGTGACTACACTATTTAAATTACAGCAACTTGTACACTGTTTCTTGTGTTAATTTTTATTATTTGTTAGAGCAAGTAGTAATCAAATTATATAACTTGATTTTTGCTATTTGAACCTTGTTCTGTGACAGGTTTTAGATAGCCATAACTTTCTTTGGCATTGGCAATTTTTAAAGTAGGTCAGATGACCAATTGCAGAATAAAAACAAGGTTGGTGTTTCATACTTTTTCATAGCAGTTTTTAAGTGAGCGGCGCAGGCGCCAGCGAGTCAGTTTAATTATCTTTGGCATCAGGCCTGTGTTACTCATTCTCACTTACTCGTTAATGCGCCAACACTACCGCTAATCTTTAGCGGAACCAGCCGTCTGCAAAACTGTCTCCCTTTGATGTGAGTAATCCGTCTCAAATTCCTCAAGCCTAGACTTTCATTGAAAGTTGCGAGTTTAAACCGCACTGTATAGAACCCAATTTGTTCATCGTTTATATCTGCTACACACATTTTCAAGCGTTGAAAAGCCCTTAACTGCACATCTATTTTAAAAATAATGATCCAGATGACTGTGTGAGGTTTGTCTGGTCAAATTTAAATTGCTCACCATTTGTTTTTTACAGCAAAGAACTATTTTGGCAGTTACAAGCGCTATGTGCATCAGCATGTAGAGACTAAATCCAAAAGAGTTGAAAAAAAAAATACTGCCATGCATGGATATCGAACACACAGCTTTTTCCATATTTACTGTTGGCCTTTTTTGTTAAGAGTACAGAGTACAAAAAGGTTTTTTCCACAGATCCGTAGAACCCAATTTGTTCATTGATTATATCCGCTAAACATATGGTCAAGCTTTGAAAAGCCATTAACTGTACATCTATTTTAAAAATAATCATTCAATTGACCGTATGAAGTTTGTTTTGTCAAAATTAAATTGCTAACAAATTGTTTTTCACGGCCAACAACTATTTTGGCAAATATCAGCGCTATGTGCATCAGCATGTAGGAACTAAATCCAGACGCATTGGAATAAGATATTGCGGTGCATGGGTATCGAACACCCAGCTTTTCGCATATTTAATGTTTGCCTTTTTCATTAATACAATGTCTTTATTCCAAGCACATCATAACGCGGCTTTTGGCTTTACCATATAAATACTGTATTATAAATAGTAACTGAAAGCTGTTTGCTTAAATTTTTTTTGCGACTCATCACAACAAAGTAGCATTTAGGCAACTTGTTTGAAAGCTTCTAAAGTTATTTGTCAACTGGTTTTTCACAGCAAACAAGTATTTTGGCAGTTATCAGCGCTATGGTCATCAGCATGTAGGAACTAAATCCAAAAGTGTTGGAAAAAGATAATGCGGTGCATGGGTATCAAACACAAAGCTTTTTGCATGTTTAATGTTTGCCTCTTTCGGTAATACAATTTCTTTATTCCAAGCACAACATAACGGGCCTCTTGGCTTTACTATATAAATACTGTATTGTAGATAATAACCAAATATGTTTGCTCCAATTTTTTGTGCGACTCATCACAACAAAGTTGCATTTAGGCAACTTGTTTGAAAGTTTCTAGAGTTATTTGTCAATTTATTTTTCACGGCAAACCACTATTTTGGCAAATATCAGCGCTATGTGCATCATCATGTAGGAAATAAATCCAGAAGCGTTTTAAAAAGATATTGCGGTGCATGGGTTTCGAACACATAGCTTTTTGCATTTTTAATGTTTGCCTTTTTCATTAATGCAATGTTTATATTCCAAGCACATCATAATGTGGCTCTTGGCTTTACCATATAAATATGTATTATAGATAATAACCGAAGTCTGTTTGCTCCAATTTTTTGTGCGCCCATGTGAGCTCATCACAACAAAATAGCATTTAGGCAACTTGTTTGAAAGCTTCTAAAGTTGTTTGTCAGTTTGTTTTTCACGGCAAACAACTATTTTGGCAATTAACAGCGCTATGTGCATAAGCATGTAGGAACTAAATCTAGAAGCGTTTGAAAAAGATATTGCGGTGCATGGGTATCGAACACCCAGCTTTTTGCATATTTAATGTTTGCCTTTTTCATTAATACAATGTCTTTATTCTAAGCACATCATAACGCGGCTCTTGGCTTTACTATATAAATATTGTATTATAGATAATAACCGAAATCTGTTTGCTTCAATTTTCATCACAACAAAGTAGAATTTAGGCAACTTTTTGAAAGCTTTTAAGTTATCTGTCAATATGTTTTTCACGACAAACACCTATTTTGGCAGTTATCAGTGCTATGTGCATCAGCATGTAGGAACTAAATCCAGAAGCGTTGGAAAAAGATATTGCGGTGCATGGGTTTCGAACACATAGCTTTTTGCATTTTTAATGTTTGCCTTTTTCATTAATACAATTTCTTTATTCCAAGCACATCATAACGCGGCTTTTGGCTTTACCATATAAATACTATATTATAAATAGTAACCGAAAGCTGTTTGCTTCAATTTTTTTTGCGACTCATCACAACAAAGTAGCATTTAGGCAACTTGTTTGAAAGCTTCTAAAGTTATTTGTCAACTGGTTTTTCACAGTAAACAAGTATTTTGGCAGTTATCAGCGCTATGGTCATCAGCATGTAGGAACTAAATCCAAAAGTGTTGGAAAAAGATAATGCGGTGCATGGGTATCAAACACAAAGCTTTTTGCATATTTAATGTTTGCCTTTTTCGGTAATACAATTTCTTTATTCCAAGCACAACATAACGCGCCTCTTGGCTTTACTATATAAATACTGTATTGTAGATAATAACCAAATATGTTTGCTCCAATTTTTTGTGCGACTCATCACAACAAAGTAGCATTTAGGCAACTTGTTTGAAAGTTTCTAGAGTTATTTGTCAATTTATTTTTCACGGCAAACCACTATTTTGGCAAATATCAGCGCTATGTGCATCATCATGTAGGAACTAAATCCAGAAGCGTTTGAAAAAGATATTGCGGTGCATAGGTTTCGAACACATAGCTTTTTGCATTTTTAATGTTTGCCTTTTTCATTAATACAATGTATTTATTCCAAGCACACCATGATGAGACTCTTGGTTCCACTATAAAATACGGTATCACAGAAAATAACAGAAAACTGTTCGCTTCAAACTTCTTGTGCCACTTTAGGAGCTCATCACAATGAAGTAGCGTTTATGCAAAAAGTTTGAAAGCTTTTAAAGTTACCACAAATGTTTGAAAAACTTGGTTACTGTAGCGATTTGTGAATCTGAGACGTCTTGTTGTTTGCTAGGAGCAAACTCTTTTCGAAAACTCGGTTCATAGTTGCACTTTCTTATTATATCTCTAAATATTGATCTACCTTTTCTGACTGACCTTTCAAGAATTATCTTTTAATTACATTCAAACAAACCTTTTTGGAATCTGACTTTTGGTCATGTGAACAGGGCTAATAAGTGTCTACATTTTTACAAGGCTCCTCAGTCAACAGAATATATACCATATAGTTTAGACTGAAAAGTGACTAAAGTATTTAAATTACAGCAACTTGTTCAATATTTCTGGTGTTAATTTTTATTATTTGTTAGAGCAGCTAGTAATCAATTTATATAACTTGATTTATGCTATTTGAACCTTGTTCTGTGACAGGTTTTAGATTGCCATAAGTTTCTTTGGCATTGGCAATTTTTAAAGTAGGTCAGATGATCAAATGCAAAATAACAAGGTTGGTGTTTCATACTTTTTCATAGCAGTTTTCACGTGAGCGCAGGCGCCAGTGAGTCAGTTTAATTATTTTTGGCATCAGGCCTGTGTTACACAATCTCACTTACTCGTTAATGTGCCAACATTACCGCTAATCTTTAGCGGAACCAGTCGTCTGCAAAACTTTCTCCTTTTGATGTGAGTAATCTGTCTCAAATTCCTCAAGCCTAGACTTTCATTGAAAGTTGCGAGTTTAACCCGCACTGAATAGAACCCAATTTATTCATCGTTTATATCTGCTACACACATTGTCAAGCGTTGAAAAGCCCTTAACTGCACATCTTTTTTAAAAATAATCATCCAGATGACTGTGTGAGGTTTGCCTGGTCAAAGTTAAATTGCTCACCATTTGTTTTTTACAGCAAAGAACTATTTTGGCAGTTACAAAGCGCTATGTGCATCAGCATGTAGAAACTAAATCCTAAAGAGTTGAAAAAAAATATTGCCGTGCATGGATATCAAACATACAGCTTTTCCCATATTTACTGTTGACCTATTTTATTAAGAGTACAGAGTACGAAAAGGTTTTTTTCACAGATTCGTAGAACCCAATTTGTTCATCGATTATACCCGCTAAACATATGGTCAAGCTTTGAAAAGCCATTAACTGTACATCTATTTTAAAAATAATCATTCAATTGACCGTATGAAGTTTGTTTTGTCAAAATTAAATCGCTAACGATTTGTTTTTCACGGCAAACAACTATTTTGGCAATTATCAGCGCCATGGGCATCAGCATGTAGGAACTAAATTCAAAAGCGTTGGAGAAAGATAATGCGGTGCATGGGTATCGAACACCCAGCTTTTTGCATATTTAATGTTTGCCTTTTTCAGTAATACAATTTCTTTATTCCAAGCACATCATAACGCGGCTTTTGGCTTTACTATATAAATACTGTATTATAGATAATAACCGAATTATGATTGCTCCAACTTTTTGTGCGACTCATCACAACAAAGTTGCATTTAGGCAACTTGTTTGAAAGTTTCTAGAGCTATTTGTAAATTTATTTTTCACGGCAAACCACTATTTTGGCAATTATCAGCGCTATGTGCCTGATCATGTAGAAAATAAATCCAGAAGCGTTTGAAAAAAATATTGCGGTGCATAGGTTTCGAACACATAGCTTTTTGCATTTTTAATGTTTGCCTTTTTCATTAATGCAATGTCTACATTCCAAGCACATCATAACGCGGCTCTTGGCTTTACTATATAAATACTAAATACTGTATTATAGATAATAACCGAAATCTGTTTGCTCCAATTAGTTGTGCGCCCATAGGAGCTCATCACAACAAAGTAGCCTTTAGGCAATTTGTTTGAAAGCTTCTAATGTTATTGTTCAACTTTTTTTTCACGGCAAACAACTAATTTGGCAATTATAAATGCTATGTGCATCAGCATGTAAAAATTCAATCCATTAGAGTTGAAAAAAAATTGCCATGCATGGATATCGAACACACAGCTTTTTGCATATTTACTGTTGGCCTTTTTTGTTAAGAGTACAGACTACAAAAAGGGCTTTTTTCACAGACTCGTAGAACCCAATTTATGCATCGTTTATATCTACTACATACATAATCAAGCTTTAAAAAGCCCTTAACTGCACATCTATTTTGAAAATAATCATCCAGATGATTGTGTGAGGTTTGTCTGGTCAAAGTTAAATTGCTGATAATTCGGTTTTTACAGCAAATAACTATTTTGGCAGTTACAAACGCTATGTGCATCAGCATGTAGAAACTAAATCCAAAAGAGTTGAAAAAAAAAGATTGCCGTCCATGGATATTGAACAAACAGCTTTTCCCATGTTTACTGTTGACTTATTTTGTTAAGAGTACAGAGTACGAAAAGGTTTTTTTACAGATTCGTAGAACCCAATTTGTTCATCGATTATATCCGCTAAACATATTGTCAAGCTTTGAAAAGCCATTAACTGTACATCTATTTTAAAAATAATCATTCGATTGACCGTATGAAGTTTGTTTTGTCAAAATTAAATTGCTAACAATTTGTTTTTCACGGCAAACAACTATTTTGGCAATTATCAGCGCTATGTGCATCAGCATGTAAGAACTAAATCCAAAAGCAATGGAAAAAAAATGCGGTGCATGGGTATCGAACACTCAGCTTTTTGCATATTTAATGTTTGCCTTTTTCATTAATACAGTGTCTTTATTCTAAGCACATCATAACGCGGCTCTTGGCTTTACTATATAAATATTCTATTATAGATAATAACCGAAATCTGTTTGCTTCAATTTTCATCACAACAAAGTAGCATTTAGGCAACTTTTTGAAAGCTTTTAAGTTATCTGTCAATATGTTTTTCACGACAAACAACTATTTTGGCAACTATCAGCGCTATGTGCATCAGCATGTAGGAATTAAATCCAGAAGCGTTGGAAAAAGATATTGCGGTGCATGGGTTTCGAACACATAGCTTTTTGCATTTTTAATGTTTGCCTTTTTTATTAAAACAATGACTTTATTCTAAGCACACCATGATGGGACTCTTGGTTCCACCATAAACTTACGGTATCCCAGAAAATAACAGAAAACTGTTCGCTTTGATTTTTCTGTGCGCCTTTGTCAGCTCATCACTACAAAGTAGCAATTATGCAACTTTTTTGAAAGCTTTTAAAGTTACCACAAATGTTTTAAAAACTTGGTTACTGTATCGAATTGTGAATTTGAGATGTCTTGTTGTTTGCAATGAGCAATTAAACTCTTTTCGAAAACTCTGTTCATAGTTGCATTTTCCTATTATATCTCTAAATATTGATCTACATTTTCTGACTGACCTTTCAAGATTTATCTTTTAATTACATTCAAACAAACCTTTTTGGAATCTGACTTTTGGTCATGTGAACAGGGCTAATAAGTGTCTACATTTTTACAAGGCTCCTCAGTCAACAGAATATATACCATATAGTTTAGACTGAAAAGTGACTAAACTATTTAAATTACAGCAGCTTGTTCAATATTTCTGGTGTTAATTTTTATTATTTGTTAGAGCAGCTAGTAATCAATTTATATAACTTGATTTATGCTATTTGAACCTTGTTCTGTGACAGGTTTTAGATTGCCATAAGTTTCTTTGGCATTGGCAATTTTTAAAGTAGGTCAGATGATCAAATGCAAAATAACAAGGTTGGTGTTTCATACTTTTTCATAGCAGTTTTTACGTGAGCGCAGGCGCCAGCGAGTCAGTTTAATTATTTTTGGCATCAGCCCTGTGTTACACAATCTCACTTACTCGTTAATGCGCCAACACTACCGCTAATCTTTAGCGGAACCAGTCGTCTGCAAAACTTTCTCTTTTTGATGTGAGTAATCTGTCTCAAATTCCTCAAGCCTAGACTTTCATTGAAAGTTGCGAGTTTAACCCGCACTGAATAGAACCCAATTTATTCATCGTTTATATCTGCTACACACATTGTCAAGCGTTGAAAAGCCCTTAACTGCACATCTTTTTTAAAAATAATCATTCAATTAACCGTGTGAAGTTTGTTTTGTCAAAATTAAATTGCTAACAATTTGTTTTTTTCGGCAAAGAATTACTTTGGCAATTAACGCAATGTGCATCAGCATGTAAAAACTAAATCCAAAAGCAATGGAAAAAAATAATGCGGTACATGGGTATAGAACACCCAGCTTTTTGCATATTTAATGTTTGCCTTTTTCATTAATACAATGTCTTTATTCCAAGCACATCATAACGCGGTTTTTGGCTTTACTATATAAATACTGTATTATAGATAATAACCGAAAGCTGTTTGCTTCAATTTTTTTGTGGGCCTTTAAGCGCTCATCACAACAAAGTAGCATTTAGGCAACTTTTTGAAATCTTTTCAAGTTATTTGTCAATTTGTTTTTCACGGCAAACAACTATTTTGGCAATTATCAGCGCTATGTGCATCAGCATGTAGGAACTAAATTCAGACGCATTGGAATAAGATATTGCGGTGCATGAGTATCGAACACTCAGCTTTTTGCATATTTAATGTTTGCCTTTTTCATTAATACAATGTCTTTATTTCAAGCACATCATAACGCGGCTCTTGGCTTTACTATATAAATATGTATTATAGATAATAACCGAAGTCTGTTTGCTCCATTTTTTTGTGCGCCCATGTGAGCTCATCACAACAAAATAGCATCTAGGCAACTTGTTTGAAAGCTTCTAAAGTTGTTTGTCAGTTTGTTTTTCACGGCAAACAACTATTTTGGCAAATAACAGCGCTATGTGCATCAACATGTAGGAACTAAATCCTAAAGTGTTGGAAAAAGATGTTGCGGTGCATGGGTATCGAACACATAGCTTTTTGCATTTTGAATGTTTGCGTTTTTCATTAATAGAATATCTTTATTCCAAGCACACCATGATGGAACTCTTGGTTCCGCCAAAAAATTACGGCATCACAGAAAATAACAGAAAACTGTTCGCTTCAAACATTTTGTGCGACTTTAAGAGCTCATCACAATGAAGTAGCAATTATGCAAATTTTTTGAAAGCCTTTAAAGTTACCACAAATGCTTTAAAAACTTGGTTATTGTAGCGATTTGTGAATCTGAGATGTCTTGTTGCTTGCTATGAGCAAACTCTTTTCGAAAACTCTGTTCATAGTTGCACTTTCCTATTATATTTCTAAATATTGATCTACATTTTCTGACTGCCCTTTCAAAAATTATCTTTTACTTACATTCAAACAAACCTTTTTGTATTCTGACTTCCGATCGTGTGAACAGGGCTAATAAGTGTCTACATTTATACAATGCTCCTCAATCAAGAATATATACCATATAGCTTAGACCGAAAAGTGACTAAACTATTTAAATTACAGCAACTTGTACACTGTTTCTTGGGTTAATTTTTATTATTTGTTAGAGCAAGTAGTAATCAAATTATATAACTTGATTTTTGCTATTTGAACCTTACTCTGTGACAGGTTTCAGATAGCCATAACTTTCTTTGGCATTGGCAATTTTTAAAGTAGGTCAGATGATCAATTGCAGAATAAAAACAAGGTTGGTGTTTCATACTTTTTCATAGCAGTTTTTAAGCGAGCGGCGCAGGCGCCAGCGAGTCAGTTTAATTATCTTTGGCATCAGGCCTGTGTTACTCATTCTCACTTACTCGTTAATGCGCCAACACTACCGCTAATCTTTAGCGGAACCAGTCGTCTGCAAAACTGTCTCCCTTTGATGTGAGTAATCCGTCTCAAATTCCTCAAGCCTAGACTTTCATTGAAAGTTGCGAGTTTAAACCGCACTGTATCGAACCCAATTTGTTCATCGTTTATATCTGCTACACACATTTTCAAGCGTTGAAAAGCCCTTAACTGCACATCTATTTTAAAAATAATGATCCAGATGACTGTGTGAGGTTTGTCTGGTCAAATTTAAATTGCTCACCATTTGTTTTTTACAGCAAAGAACTATTTTGGCAGTTACAAGCGCTATGTGCATCAGCATGTAGAGACTAAATCCAAAAGAGTTGAAAAAAAAAATACTGCCATGCATGGATATCGAACACACAGCTTTTTCCATATTTACTGTTGGCCTTTTTTGTTAAGAGTACAGAGTACAAAAAGGTTTTTTCCACAGATCCGTAGAACCCAATTTGTTCATCGATTATATCCGCTAAACATATGGTCAAGCTTTGAAAAGCCATTAACTGTACATCTATTTTAAAAATAATCATTCAATTGACCGTATGAAGTTTGTTTTGTCAAAATTAAATTGCTAACAAATTGTTTTTCACGGCCAACAACTATTTTGGCAAATATCAGCGCTATGTGCATCAGCATGTAGGAACAAAATCCAGACGCATTGGAATAAGATATTTCGGTGCATGGGTATCGAACACCCAGCTTTTCGCATATTTAATGTTTGCCTTTTTCATTAATACAATGTCTTTCTTCCAAGCACATCATAACGCGGCTTTTGGCTTTACCATATAAATACTGTATTATAAATAGTAACCGAAAGCTGTTTGCTTCAATTTTTTTTGCGACTCATCACAACAAAGTAGCATTTAGGCAACTTGTTTGAAAGCTTCTAAAGTTATTTGTCAACTGGTTTTTCACAGCAAACAAGTGTTTTGGCAGTTATCAGCGCTATGGTCATCAGCATGTAGGAACTAAATCCAAAAGTGTTGGAAAAAGATAATGCGGTGCATGGGTATCAAACACAAAGCTTTTTGCATATTTAATGTTTGCCTTTTTCGGTAATACAATTTCTTTATTCCAAGCACAACATAACGGGCCTCTTGGCTTTACTATATAAATACTGTATTGTAGATAATAACCAAATATGTTTGCTCCAATTTTTTGTGCGACTCATCACAACAAAGTAGCATTTAGGCAACTTGTTTGAAAGTTTCTAGAGTTATTAGTCAATTTATTTTTCACGGCAAACCACTATTTTGGCAAATATCAGCGCTATGTGCATCATCATGTAGGAAATAAATCCAGAAGCGTTTGAAAAAGATATTGCGGTGCATAGGTTTCGAACACATAGCTTTTTGCATTTTTAATGTTTGCCTTTTTCATTAATGCAATGTTTATATTCCAAGCACATCATAACGTGGCTCTTGGCTTTACTATATAAATATGTATTATAGATAATAACCGAAGTCTGTTTGCTCCAATTTTTCGTGCGCCCATGTGAGCTCATCACAACAAAATAGCATTTAGGCAACTTGTTTGAAAGCTTCTAAAGTTGTTTGTCAGTTTGTTTTTCACGGCAAACAACTTTTTTGGCAATTGACAGCGCTATGTGCATCAGCATGTAGGAACTAAATCTAGAAGTGTTGGAAAAAGATGTTGCGGTGCATGGGTATCGAACACATAGCTTTTTGCATTTTTAATGATTGCGTTTTTCATTAATAGAATATCTTTATTCCAAGCACACCATGATGGGACTCTTGGTTCCGCCATAAAATTACGGCATCACAGAAAATAACAGAAAACTGTTCGCTTCAAACATTTTGTGCGACTTTAAGAGCTCATCACAATGAAGTAGCAACTATGCAAATTTTTGAAAGCCTTTAAAGTTACCACAAATGCTTTAAAAACTTGGTTATTGTAGCGATTTGTGAATCTGAGATGACTTGTTGCTCGCTATGAGCAAACTCTTTTCGAACACTCTGTTTATAGTTGCACTTTCCAATTATATTTCTAAATATTGATCTACATTTTCTGACTGCCCTTTCAAAAATTATCTTTTAATTACATTCAAACAAACCTTTTTGTATTCTGACTTCCGATCGTGTGAACAGGGCTAATAAGTGTCTACATTTATACAATGCTCCTCAATCAAGAATATATACCATATAGCTTAGACCGAAAAGTGACTACACTATTTAAATTACAGCAACTTGTACACTGTTTCTTGGGTTAATTTTTATTATTTGTTAGAGCAAGTAGTAATCAAATTATATAACTTGATTTTTGCTATTTGAACCTTGTTCTGTGACAGGTTTTAGATAGCCATAACTTTCTTTGGCATTGGCAATTTTTAAAGTAGGTCAGATGATCAATTGCAGAATAAAAACAAGGTTGGTGTTTCATACTTTTTCATAGCAGTTTTTAAGTGAGCGGCGCAGGTGCCAGCGAGTCAGTTTAATTATCTTTGGCATCAGGCCTGTGTTACTCATTCTCACTTACTCGTTAATGCGCCAACACTACCGCTAATCTTTAGCGGAACCAGCCGTCTGCAAAACTGTCTCCCTTTGATGTGAGTAATCCGTCTCAAATTCCTCAAGCCTAGACTTTCATTGAAAGTTGCGAGTTTAAACCGCACTGTATAGAACCCAATTTGTTCATCGTTTATATCTGCTACACATATTTTCAAGCGTTGAAAAGCCCTTAACTGCACATCTATTTTAAAAATAATGATCCAGATGACTGTGTGAGGTTTGTCTGGTCAAATTTAAATTGCTCACCATTTGTTTTTTACAGCAAAGAACTATTTTGGCAGTTACAAGCGCTATGTGCATCAGCATGTACAGACTAAATCCAAAAGAGTTGAAAAAAAAAATACTGCCATGCATGGATATCGAACACACAGCTTTTTCCATATTTACTGTTGGCCTTTTTTGTTAAGAGTACAGAGTACAAAAAGGTTTTTTCCACAGATCCGTAGAACCCAATTTGTTCATCGATTATATCCGCTAAACATATGGTCAAGCTTTGAAAAGCCATTAACTGTACATCTATTTTAAAAATAATCATTCAATTGACCGTATGAAGTTTGTTTTGTCAAAATTAAATTGCTAACAAATTGTTTTTCACGGCCAACAACTATTTTGGCAAATATCAGCGCTATGTGCATCAGCGTGTAGGAACTAAATCCAAAAGCGTTGGAAAAAAATAATGCGGTGCATGGGTATCGAACACCCAGTTTTTTGCATATTTAATGTTTGCCTTTTTTATTAATACAATGTCTTTATTCCAAGCACATCATAACGCGGCTCTTGGCTTTACTATATAAATACTGTATTATAGATAATAACCGAAATCTGTTTGCTTCAATTTTTTGTGCGCCCATAAGAGCTCATCACAACAAAGTAGCATTTAGGCAACTTGTTTAAAAGCTTCTAGAGTTATCTGCCAATTTGTTTTTTATGGCAAACAACTATTTTGGAATCTATCAGCACTATGTGCACCAGCATGTAAGAACTAAATCCAAAAGCAATGGAAAAAAATAATGCGGTGCATGGGTATCAAACACCCAGCTTTTTGCATATTTAATGTTTGCCTTTTTCATTAATACAGTGTCTTTATTCCAAGCACATCATAACGCGGCTCTTGGCTTTACTATACAAATACTGTATTATAGATAATAACCGAAATCTGTTTGCTTCAATTTTTTTGGGCGCCTTCAAGCGCTCATCACAACAAAGTAGCATTTAGGCAACTTTTTGAAAGCTTTTAAGTTATCTGTCAATATGTTTTTCACGACAAACAACTATTTTGGCAATTATCAGCGCTATGTGCATCAGCATGTAGGAACTAAATCCAGAAGCGTTGGAAAAAGATATTGCGGTGCATGGGTTTCGAACACATAGCTTTTTGCATTTTTAATGTTTGCCTTTTTCATTAATACAATGTTTTTATTCCAAGCACACCATGATGGGACTCTTGGTTCCACCAAAAAATTACGGTATCACAGAAAATAACAGAAAACATAGCGCTTTGATTTTTCTGTGCGCCTTTGTCAGCTCATCACTACAAAGTTGCAATTATGCAACTTTTTTGAAAGCTTTTAAAGTTACCACAAATGTTTTAAAAACTTGGTTACTGTAGCGAATTTTGAATCTGAGATGTCTTGTTGTATGCAATGAGCAAACTCTTTTCGAAAACTCTGTTCATAGTTGCACTTTCCTATTATATCTCTAAATATTGATCTACATTTTCTGACTGACCTTTCAAGAATTATCTTTTAATTACATTCAAACAAACCTTTTTGTATTCTGACTTCCGATCGTGTGAACAGGGCTAATAAATGTCTACATTTTACAAGGCTTCTCAGTCAACAGAGTATATACCATATAGTTTAGACCGAAAAGTGACTAAACTATTTAAATTTCAGCAACTTGTTCAATGTTTCTGGTGTTAATTTTTATTATTTGTTAGAGCAGCTAGTAACCAATTTATATAACTTGATTTATGCTATTTGAACCTTGTTCTGTGACAGGTTTTAGATTGCCATAAGTTTCTTTGGCATTGGCAATTTTTAAAGTAGGTCAGATGATCGAATGCAAAATAACAAGGTTGGTGTTTCATACTTTTTCATAGCAGTTTTTACGTGAGCGCAGGCGCCAGCGAGTCAGTTTAATTATTTTTGGCATCAGCCCTGTGTTAGACAATCTCACTTACTCGTTAATGCGCCAACACTACCGCTAATCTTTAGCGGAACCAGTCGTCTGCAAAACTTTCTCCTTTTGATGTGAGTAATCTGTCTCAAATTCCTCAAGCCTAGACTTTCATTGAAAGTTGCGAGTTTAACCCGCACTGAATAGAACCCAATTTATTCATCGTTTATATCTGCTACACACATTGTCAAGCGTTGAAAAGCTCTTAACTGCACATCTTTTTTAAAAATAATCATCCAGATGACTGTGTGAGGTTTGCCTGGTCAAAGTTAAATTGCTCACCATTTGTTTTTTACAGCAACGAACTATTTTGGCAGTTACAAAGCGCTATGTGCATCAGCATGTAGAAACTAAATCCTAAAGAGTTGAAAAAAATATTGCCGTGCATGGATATCAAACATACAGCTTTTCCCATATTTACTGTTGACCTTTTTTATTCAGAGTACAGTGTACGAAAAGGTTTTTTTCACAGATTCGTAGAACCCAATTTGTTCATCGATTATACCCGCTAAACATATGGTCAAGCTTTGAAAAGCCATGAACTGCACATCTATTTTAAAAATAATCATTCAATTGACCGTATGAAGTTTGTTTTGTCAAAATTAAATCGCTAACGATTTGTTTTTCACGGCAAACAACTATTTTGGCAATTATCAGCGCCATGGGCATCAGCATGTAGGAACTAAATCCAAAAGCGTTGGAGAAAGATAATGCGGTGCATGGGTATCGAACACCCAGCTTTTTGCATATTTAATGTTTGCCTTTTTCAGTAATACAATTTCTTTATTCCAAGCACATCATAACGCGGCTCTTGGCTTTACTATATAAATACTGTATTATAGATAATAACCGAATTATGTTTGCTCCAATATTTTGTGCGACTCATCACAACAAAGTTGCATTTAGGCAACTTGTTTGAAAGTTTCTAGAGCTATTTGTCAATTTATTTTTCACGGCAAACCACTATTTTGGCAATTATCAGCGCTATGTGCCTGATCATGTAGAAAATAAATCCAGAAGCGTTTGAAAAAAATATTGCGGTGCAAAGGTTTCGAACACATAGCTTTTTGCATTATTAATGTTTGCCTTTTTCATTAATGCAATGTCTACATTCCAAGCACATCATAACGCGGCTCTTGGCTTTACTATATAAATACTAAATACTGTATTATAGATAATAACCGAAATCTGTTTGCTCCAATTAGTTGTGCGCCCATAGGAGCTCATCACAACAAAGTAGCCTTTAGGCAATTTGTTTGAAAGCTTCTAATGTTATTGTTCAACTTTTTTTCACGGCAAACAACTAATTTGGCAATTATAAATGCTATGTGCACCAGCATGTAAAAATTCAATCCATTAGAGTTGAAAAAAAATTGCCATGCATGGATATCGAACACACAGCTTTTTGCATATTTACTGTTGGCCTTTTTGTTAAGAGTACAGACTACAAAAAGGGCTTTTTTCACAGACTCGTAGAACCCAATTTATTCATCGTTTATATCTGCTACATACATTATCAAGCTTTAAAAAGCCCTTAACTGCACATCTATTTTGAAAATAATCATCCAGATGACTGTGTGAGGTTTGCCTGGTCAAAGTTAAATTGCTGATAATTCGGTTTTCACAGCAAATAACTATTTTGGCAGTTACAAACGCTATGTGCATCAGCATGTAGAAACTAAATCCAAGAGAGTTGAAAAAAAAAGATTGCCGTCCATGGATATTGAACACACAGCTTTTCCCATATTTACTGTTGACTTATTTTGTTAAGAGTACAGAGTACGAAAAGGTTTTTTTACAGATTCGTAGAACCCAATTTGTTCATCGATTATATCCGCTAAACATATTGTCAAGCTTTGAAAAGCCATTAACTGTACATCTATTTTAAAAATATTCATTCAATTGACCGTATGAAGTTTGTTGTGTCAAAATTAACTTGCTAACAATTTGTTTTTCACGGCAAACAACTATTTTGGCAATTATCAGCGCTATGTGCATCAGCATGTAAGAACTAAATCCAAAAGCAATGGAAAAAAAATGCGGTGCATGGGTATCGAACACTCAGCTTTTTGCATATTTAATGTTTGCCTTTTTCATTAATACAGTGTCTTTATTCTAAGCACATCATAACGCGGCTCTTGGCTTTACTATATAAATATTCTATTATAGATAATAACCGAAATCTGTTTGCTTCAATTTTCATCACAACAAAGTAGCATTTAGGCAACTTTTTGAAAGCTTTTAAGTTATCTGTCAATATGTTTTTCACGACAAACAACTATTTTGGCAACTATCAGCGCTATGTGCATCAGCATGTAGGAATTAAATCCAGAAGCGTTGGAAGAAGATATTGCGGTGCATGGGTTTCGAACACATAGCTTTTTGCATTTTTAATGTTTGCCTTTTTTATTAAAACAATGACTTTATTCTAAGCACACCATGATGGGACTCTTGGTTCCACCATAAACTTACGGTATCCCAGAAAATAACAGAAAACTGTTCGCTTTGATTTTTCTGTGCGCCTTTGTCAGCTCATCACTACAAAGTAGCAATTATGCAACTTTTTTGAAAGCTTTTAAAGTTACCACAAATGTTTTAAAAACTTGGTTACTGTATCGAATTGTGAATTTGAGATGTCTTGTTGTTTGCAATGAGCAATTAAACTCTTTTCGAAAACTCTGTTCATAGTTGCATTTTCCTATTATATCTCTAAATATTGATCTACATTTTCTGACTGACCTTTCAAGATTTATCTTTTAATTACATTCAAACAAACCTTTTTGGAATCTGACTTTTGGTCATGTGAACAGGGCTAATAAGTGTCTACATTTTTACAAGGCTCCTCAGTCAACAGAATATATACCATATAGTTTAGACTGAAAAGTGACTAAACTATTTAAATTACAGCAGCTTGTTCAATATTTCTGGTGTTAATTTTTATTATTTGTTAGAGCAGCTAGTAATCAATTTATATAACTTGATTTATGCTATTTGAACCTTGTTCTGTGACAGGTTTTAGATTGCCATAAGTTTCTTTGGCATTGGCAATTTTTAAAGTAGGTCAGATGATCGAATGCAAAATAACAAGGTTGGTGTTTCATACTTTTTCATAGCAGTTTTTACGTGAGCGCAGGCGCCAGCGAGTCAGTTTAATTATTTTTGGCATCAGCCCTGTGTTACACAATCTCACTTACTCGTTAATGCGCCAACACTACCGCTAATCTTTAGCGGAACCAGTCGTCTGCAAAACTTTCTCTTTTTGATGTGAGTAATCTGTCTCAAATTCCTCAAGCCTAGACTTTCATTGAAAGTTGCGAGTTTAACCCGCACTGAATAGAACCCAATTTATTCATCGTTTATATCTGCTACACACATTGTCAAGCGTTGAAAAGCCCTTAACTGCACATCTTTTTTAAAAATAATCATTCAATTAACCGTGTGAAGTTTGTTTTGTCAAAATTAAATTGCTAACAATTTGTTTTTTTCGGCAAAGAATTACTTTGGCAATTAACGCAATGTGCATCAGCATGTAAAAACTAAATCCAAAAGCAATGGAAAAAAATAATGCGGTACATGGGTATAGAACACCCAGCTTTTTGCATATTGAATGTTTGCCTTTTTCATTAATACAATGTCTTTATTCCAAGCACATCATAACGCGGTTTTTGGCTTTACTATATAAATACTGTATTATAGATAATAACCGAAAGCTGTTTGCTTCAATTTTTTTGTGGGCCTTTAAGCGCTCATCACAACAAAGTAGCATTTAGGCAACTTTTTGAAATCTTTTCAAGTTATTTGTCAATTTGTTTTTCACGGCAAACAACTATTTTGGCAATTATCAGCGCTATGTGCATCAGCATGTAGGAACTAAATTCAGACGCATTGGAATAAGATATTGCGGTGCATGAGTATCGAACACTCAGCTTTTTGCATATTTAATGTTTGCCTTTTTCATTAATACAATGTCTTTATTTCAAGCACATCATAACGCGGCTCTTGGCTTTACTATATAAATATGTATTATAGATAATAACCGAAGTCTGTTTGCTCCATTTTTTTGTGCGCCCATGTGAGCTCATCACAACAAAATAGCATCTAGGCAACTTGTTTGAAAGCTTCTAAAGTTGTTTGTCAGTTTGTTTTTCACGGCAAACAACTATTTTGGCAAATAACAGCGCTATGTGCATCAACATGTAGGAACTAAATCCAAAAGTGTTGGAAAAAGATGTTGCGGTGCATGGGTATCGAACACATAGCTTTTTGCATTTTGAATGTTTGCGTTTTTCATTAATAGAATATCTTTATTCCAAGCACACCATGATGGGACTCTTGGTTCCGCCAAAAAATTACGGCATCACAGAAAATAACAGAAAACTGTTCGCTTCAAACATTTTGTGCGACTTTAAGAGCTCATCACAATGAAGTAGCAATTATGCAAATTTTTTGAAAGCCTTTAAAGTTACCACAAATGCTTTAAAAACTTGGTTATTGTAGCGATTTGTGAATCTGAGATGTCTTGTTGCTTGCTATGAGCAAACTCTTTTCGAAAACTCTGTTCATAGTTGCACTTTCCTATTATATTTCTAAATATTGATCTACATTTTCTGACTGCCCTTTCAAAAATTATCTTTTACTTACATTCAAACAAACCTTTTTGTATTCTGACTTCCGATCGTGTGAACAGGGCTAATAAGTGTCTACATTTATACAATGCTCCTCAATCAAGAATATATACCATATAGCTTAGACCGAAAAGTGACTAAACTATTTAAATTACAGCAACTTGTACACTGTTTCTTGGGTTAATTTTTATTATTTGTTAGAGCAAGTAGTAATCAAATTATATAACTTGATTTTTGCTATTTGAACCTTACTCTGTGACAGGTTTCAGATAGCCATAACTTTCTTTGGCATTGGCAATTTTTAAAGTAGGTCAGATGATCAATTGCAGAATAAAAACAAGGTTGGTGTTTCATACTTTTTCATAGCAGTTTTTAAGCGAGCGGCGCAGGCGCCAGCGAGTCAGTTTAATTATCTTTGGCATCAGGCCTGTGTTACTCATTCTCACTTACTCGTTAATGCGCCAACACTACCGCTAATCTTTAGCGGAACCAGT